>NC_068376.1:1039965-1075875 GCF_023724105.1 Carassius gibelio | reverse complement strand
GAAGTATTTTTCAAGAACAAGATTGTGAAGTTTCATATTTGTAAACAATTTTAAACCGTGTTTTTACCATCATAGCGGCATTATCCGAGGCGTGGAGAGGTGACGTCATCACAGCGACCTCGTGGATACTTAATAGCGGGAGGGGCGCGGTTCTAATCATTCGCACCGAATCACTCAGAGTATCAACACCTGCACTCGTGTTTCCACAGTTACTAATTGCCTTAACGACGCTATAGTGTTACACTGCCTGAAGAAGAAGCTGCTGTGCTTCGAAACGTCGCGAGTTCACTGAGCGTCGTTTAGTTTTGAAATTCCTGGGAATTTGTTTTGATTTTTGAACGTGTCATCAGCTGATATGTACGCATACAGAGCACGTAGGGAACGAGGAGAAGTCCCACGTCGACGTATCGATCTAGATGAACATCCAGCTGAGCACGAGAGAGAATCTCACAACAGAAATTTCATAACACACAACCGTGCTGGCACTTCTCATTTCCCGAGGCGGTTTGAGGACAGGGACCGCTCATTTAGAGAATTTAAAAATAATTCTCGCCGCTTGGGAAGGGAGGATGCCCCCCCAAAAGCCCGTATACGGGCTACCTATTCACAAAGATGGAACAGAAATGAAGGTAGAGGCAAAAGACGCCTCCCTACTATTTTTGATTTCATTCACACCGAACGTGACTTTAGAGAAACCGATTTTGACAACAGAAGAACTAATCAGGACTTCAGAAATACCGATTTTGACTTGAGAGAAACAGATTATGACAACAGAGAAAGAAATGAGTTCACACATGAACCGATTACTCAGAATAAAAGGAAAAACAGAAAGGGTCACAATCGTAAATTGATACGGTGGACACCCAGAAATACTGATTTTGACTTTAGAAAAACCGACTATGACTTCGGAGAAACAGATTATGACAACAGAGAAAACCGTGACCTTTTGAGATTTGATGAGGAACACACAGCAAACACGGATGCTCGTGTGGATCTAACATGGAGAAAAAGAAATGAGTTCATACACGAACCGATTAATCAGAACAAAATGAAAAACAGAAAGGGTCACAATCGTAAATACACACGGTGGGCACCTCAACGAGGTCCAAAACCATTGGATGTTATAGATTTTGACGAGGAATCACCACCGAGGTACACACAGAGAGAATACTATAATAGCAATATATACAACTACAACACACGCTACAAAAATAGGGATAGAGGAAACCGCTTTCCCCCTGGAAGAGAAAGACAGGGGGGGCGTCAAAGGTACTTTGACCAGTCCAAACATAATGGAGACTCAGTGTACACACCACCATCTCCTAAACTTAAATTGACAATGAAGTTGATGTATGAACTCACACGCACTGTACATCACTTACAAAAAATCACTATTAAAGTCACGAATAATACCCCACGTGGCTTTAAGAGACTAACAGAGCTCTTGATTAATACAGTGAAACCAGCAGCCCCGACAAGAAGAACTGCAGAATTGTTGGTGGGCAATGCAAAAAATTGGATGTATAACACACAAGTGATTTTAGAGGAACATTACGGGAAAGAGATAGATCGAACAATCGTAGAACTGAAAGAGAGAACGGATCAGGACGATTGGAAACGGGCTTTCGAGGTGGCGTGTAACTGGGCCAGAAAGAACTATAGAAACAAAATCACAGAGGAGGTCTTTTAGAAAACGGAAGCGTTGTTTGTGGCACACATGACCACTGAGAGAAATGGTGGGGGAAAGAGACACAATGTTCCAGCTCCCACGAGCACAATCACTGACACACGTGTACAGGATCAAATTATGGAAGTGACACAGAGAGAAACCGTGAACGCACAGACCTCACCCATTCTGGTGGAACAAAGAACTCCACCGACAAATAGGGGTAGAGGAGAGTGGTCATTCGATGAAGAAGATTTCCCACCGTTAGAACCTCCAGCCATAGTACCAACGCCTGTCAGGCCACAAGCACCCTTGGAACAAAGAACACCCCGTAGAATCTACCAGAGACTGTTGCTGGAAGAAGATAAGATCACTGAGCTACCCAGTGGGGAAATAAACACAGAAAAACAGGCTCGACCTCCTACAACGGAGGGAGGTAACACCATCAAAGATGGAGAGATCACTACAAGAGAGGGTGTTAATGAAATAATGGTACAGGAAAACACTTTAAGACATAATAGAGTTATCACAGTAGCTCAAGTACATCAGCCACCCGTGACTGCACGACCTTCCCTTACTAGGGTGGAGTCTTCACCTTTCCTTTTTTCAGAGGGATCTAATGAAGGTTCCCTTACCGATATCGCTCCACATTCTGCTCTCACGAGATTTTTAGAGGAGAATGCGGACGAAATAGGACAGATAGATGAAGCAGCCCGTTTAGAAAAAGAGAAAGGGACAGAATTTGACCGCGTGTTGGAACAAGTGCTTCCTGGGACACCAGAGACCCCAAGATCGCTGGGCAGACCCAGTAAACATGTTCAAACCACTAGAAAGAACCAAGATTGGAGTCTAAACCTCAAAAGAAAATATGTCATCATTGGGGACTCCAATGTGGGCAGAATCTCCACCTTTAATCATGCAGACTTGCAGATCGACTGTTTCCCGGGAGCTAAATTCCAACACGCGGGCAACTTGATGGAAAAGGCCACCATAGCAATGGAGCCCGAGTTGTTGATCTTTTCTCTAGGGATTAATAACAGAGCACAGAGATGTATTGAGCTAACCATTAAAGAGATACACAGAACATACAGAATGGCGAGAAGCCGATTACCACACACGGCTTTGTACTTCCCGTTGATAAACTTCTCAGAAAAATTACCCTTGGAAGAACAGGTCCATCTAGAGAAGATGAACAAATATATAAGGGACACATTGGTCTCCATTGAGGAACTCCCCAAAGAGGAGTTTGTGGTGGAGGAGGATGGTATACACTGGACCGCTGGAACAGCGAAAGCAATGCTGAACCATTGGATAGATCGTTTAAACTTCCCGTGAACATCAGGCCGAGTGATGGCACTGAGAGATTAATCGTGAATCTAGCACCATCACTTGAACTTACAGACGATCAAACGGCAGTCTTATTGAAGGGACTGTCTTTCGTTCCTGCACCAAAAAATAAAAAAACACAAAGAGGTGAATTACTCAGAGGCCTTCAGAAATACCACAGAAGGCTTAAGTTGGAAGCCTTTTTTGAAGGAAAAATAAATAGAAAAGAAAAGAAACCGTTCACTGGTGGTTCAGATTGGACTCCCCCTTTCTCCAGTCTACCCCAACAGATAACACAAATTGTGGAAGCTGATTTAAAAGCATTTAAACATTTACACTGGGAAAGAAACGAGATCTCCAATCTGACCACCAGTGAGGAAAGAGCACTGAGTTATTTAAAGAAAAACAAAAAGATAGTTATAAAACCGGCCGATAAAGGCAACGCGGTTGTAATTATGAGTAGGAACGACTATATTTGGGAAGGTATGAGACAACTCGAGAATACTGAACATTATAGCCCTCTAGTAGGGCCTATTTATCCACATACCCAGATAGAAGTCAAGGAGATCCTAGAAGAGATGTACGAAAACAGAATCATCAACAGTAAACAGAAGGAATACCTGTTGGGTCCAGGAGTACCGAGAGCTAGAAGATTTTATTTACTCCCAAAAATACACAAAAATTCTAAAAGTTGGAGTGTTCCAGATAAGATACCACCAGGGAGACCGATAGTATCCGATTGTAATAGCGAAACATATAATATAGCTGAATTTATTGAATATCATTTAAGTAGTATATCACAGAAACATAACAGTTATTTAAAGGATACCTATGATTTTATACAGAAGACCCAGGGACTCAGGATCCCTTCTGATTCACTGTTGTTCACGATTGACGTCGACAGTCTCTATACAAACATAGAAACCAGAGCAGGCCTTGAAGCAGTACGGGAGTGCATGCGCAGATACCCGGACAGCAAACGACCGGATGAATATTTATTAAAGTTATTGGAAATCAACTTGACTAAAAACGATTTTGAATTCAACTCGAAATACTTCTTACAAATAAAAGGAACTGCGATGGGAAAACGCTTCGCACCCTCGTATGCTAACATTTTCATGGCCCATTGGGAAGAGACTGCTTTGGCTACGGCACCGCTCAAACCGTTTTCGTATTTCAGATTTTTAGATGACATCTGGGGAGTGTGGACGTACTCAAAACAGGATTTTATGAAATTTACTGAGCATTTGAATCAACATGAAAGATCTATTAAAATTAAATTTGAGTTGGACAGTGAAAGAGTTAATTTTTTAGATGTAGTGACATATAAAGGACTTAAATTTCAACAGAACAATCAGCTGGACTATAAAGTCTACTTTAAGGAGACTGATACACACTGCCTATTACATAGGAGCAGTTTTCACCCGAGACACACCTTCAAAGGGATACTTAAATCACAATTGCTGAGATTCCACCGTATATGTTCACAGAAAGAAGAATTCTTAAAAGCAACCAAAATTTTATTTAAAGCACTCAAACACAGAGGTTATACGAGACCGTTTTTGAGAAATGTCTTAAAAGAATTCAAAGATTACATTGAGACACCTGCACTGCCAGCTCAAAATACAGAAGAAAAAATTATACCTTTGGTCACCTTTTACTCATCTCAGAGCACACAACTAAATAGGGCTACTAAACAAAATTTCACTACGTTTTTGAAAGAGACTTCTCATTTACAGAATCACAAACCAATTGCGGCCTATAAAAGAAATAAAAATCTTTTGGATATTCTAGTACAGAGTAAAATACAAAGTTCCAGTACCAATATGAATCCCAAAGCAGGGTCGTGTAAATATTATGTGTGTTTGAGATGGGTAAAGAATAGGACAAGTAAACAGATCTTTCAGGTTGATTCAAATACTTCAGTGGAAACCGCCAACTGTGTATACATGATCTTTTGCAATAAGTGCAAGAGACAATACGTGGGACAGACGAAGAATGAACTTAGAAAGAGAATTTATCAGCATACTCATAACATAATAAACAAAATAGAGAAACGTAGATTCATTGTAAGACACTTCATGTCCCACGGCCTTCCCTCTCTCAGAGCCACGGTGCTCCAAGCCAACTCACTCTGGCTTCTAAAAGATAGACTCCGGGCGGAGAGAAGTTGGATTAAAAAACTGGGTACATTATACCCCAGGGGCCTCAATGAGGTCTGAGAGAGGGAAGGCCTGATTAAATCTGAATTGCTCTATATATTTTATATTTCCTCTTCTTTCTATTTTTTCTTTTTTCCTTTGTTTAAAAATAACCCTTGGGCCTTAAGACCTACCCAGTTCAACTACACTGCACCTAAACCTAACCAGGAAAACCACACCACACCTAAACCTAACCAGGACAACCACACTGCACCTAAACCTAACCAGGACAACCACACCGCACCTAAACCTAACCAGGACAACCACACCGCACCTAAACCTAACCAGGATAACCACACCGCACCTAAACCTAACCAGGACAACCACACCGCACCTAAACCTAACCAACAGAACCACACTACACCTAAAACCTACCCAATCTACCACTAATGGTTGAAACCTACAAAATTATTTTTTATAATATAAATAATGATTATAATAGCATATTAATTTGAAGTCTCATTTTATTGGGGGGGTGTTGTGGGCCTGGGCTGTGGGGCTCTGCTCGAGCGGTGAAAACAGGTGGCCATCAGGAGTATAAGAAGGACAGTGCATTTACCGACGTTGAACTATGTTTCAGCTTCTGGATCTCATTCGTTCCTAACACAGCCAGTACCTCGCCTGTGGGCCTGTGGGATCTGCGGGGCGGAGTCCTGTGGCCCTGGTCCGCACGTTCTCTCATCATAATGAAGGGTACATTCCGATGAATAACTCAATTCTATTTTATTACGTAAAATTAATTCTAAGATAGTTCTAATGTAGTGTTGGTTTCTTGCGGTATACGAACGGATATACATTTACATACTAATTTTGGAGGAAATGTTGAGCAATTCGGATGAAGTAAATAATACACAGTTGAATGGATAAATATACATATTATTGATAAATATAATGGTGGAACTGAAATGTGAGCGGATGATTAAAACACAAGACCTCTCGAACGCTATAGTGAATCACGGTTTATGAAAAAATATTCTCCTATAAAAATGAAATAAAATATAATTATTACATATTCTATATCCTATATCATCTTTATCATAGATATATAGTAGACATAATAAAATGACTTAGTGTGAATTTATAAAAACATGATAAACAAATAAAAATTTACATGATCACATTCTAGAAATAAAATAAATACATTTATATAAAATCGGAGGATCAGCAATGACTGAGTTAACTATTAATTCATAGAAATCTAAGTTTAAAAACAACTGATAAATATAGCACATGAGATTTAAAAATTACAGTGCCCCTTAATGTGATAAATGGTGAAGCTAAAAGTGGATATTCATGATTTAAGACACTCAAATGAAGACAACTGAAGGTGAATGGGAAAATGACTCAGCAAAAGCAGTATTTTCATGATTGCCACCAAGGGCACTTTATTAAAAGATCAAAAAAGGTTGAATACGATGGAGAATGAATAGAAGTATTTTTCAAGAACAAGATTGTGAAGTTTCATATTTGTAAACAATTTTAAACCGTGTTTTTACCATCATAGCGGCATTATCCGAGGCGTGGAGAGGTGACGTCATCACAGCGACCTCGTGGATACTTAATAGCGGGAGGGGCGCGGTTCTAATCATTCGCACCGAATCACTCAGAGTATCAACACCTGCACTCGTGTTTCCACAGTTACTAATTGCCTTAACGACGCTATAGTGTTACACTGCCTGAAGAAGAAGCTGCTGTGCTTCGAAACGTCGCGAGTTCACTGAGCGTCGTTTAGTTTTGAAATTCCTGGGAATTTGTTTTGATTTTTGAACGTGTCATCAGCTGATATGTACGCATACAGAGCACGTAGGGAACGAGGAGAAGTCCCACGTCGACGTATCGATCTAGATGAACATCCAGCTGAGCACGAGAGAGAATCTCACAACAGAAATTTCATAACACACAACCGTGCTGGCACTTCTCATTTCCCGAGGCGGTTTGAGGACAGGGACCGCTCATTTAGAGAATTTAAAAATAATTCTCGCCGCTTGGGAAGGGAGGATGCCCCCCCAAAAGCCCGTATACGGGCTACCTATTCACAAAGATGGAACAGAAATGAAGGTAGAGGCAAAAGACGCCTCCCTACTATTTTTGATTTCATTCACACCGAACGTGACTTTAGAGAAACCGATTTTGACAACAGAAGAACTAATCAGGACTTCAGAAATACCGATTTTGACTTGAGAGAAACAGATTATGACAACAGAGAAAGAAATGAGTTCACACATGAACCGATTACTCAGAATAAAAGGAAAAACAGAAAGGGTCACAATCGTAAATTGATACGGTGGACACCCAGAAATACTGATTTTGACTTTAGAAAAACCGACTATGACTTCGGAGAAACAGATTATGACAACAGAGAAAACCGTGACCTTTTGAGATTTGATGAGGAACACACAGCAAACACGGATGCTCGTGTGGATCTAACATGGAGAAAAAGAAATGAGTTCATACACGAACCGATTAATCAGAACAAAATGAAAAACAGAAAGGGTCACAATCGTAAATACACACGGTGGGCACCTCAACGAGGTCCAAAACCATTGGATGTTATAGATTTTGACGAGGAATCACCACCGAGGTACACACAGAGAGAATACTATAATAGCAATATATACAACTACAACACACGCTACAAAAATAGGGATAGAGGAAACCGCTTTCCCCCTGGAAGAGAAAGACAGGGGGGGCGTCAAAGGTACTTTGACCAGTCCAAACATAATGGAGACTCAGTGTACACACCACCATCTCCTAAACTTAAATTGACAATGAAGTTGATGTATGAACTCACACGCACTGTACATCACTTACAAAAAATCACTATTAAAGTCACGAATAATACCCCACGTGGCTTTAAGAGACTAACAGAGCTCTTGATTAATACAGTGAAACCAGCAGCCCCGACAAGAAGAACTGCAGAATTGTTGGTGGGCAATGCAAAAAATTGGATGTATAACACACAAGTGATTTTAGAGGAACATTACGGGAAAGAGATAGATCGAACAATCGTAGAACTGAAAGAGAGAACGGATCAGGACGATTGGAAACGGGCTTTCGAGGTGGCGTGTAACTGGGCCAGAAAGAACTATAGAAACAAAATCACAGAGGAGGTCTTTTAGAAAACGGAAGCGTTGTTTGTGGCACACATGACCACTGAGAGAAATGGTGGGGGAAAGAGACACAATGTTCCAGCTCCCACGAGCACAATCACTGACACACGTGTACAGGATCAAATTATGGAAGTGACACAGAGAGAAACCGTGAACGCACAGACCTCACCCATTCTGGTGGAACAAAGAACTCCACCGACAAATAGGGGTAGAGGAGAGTGGTCATTCGATGAAGAAGATTTCCCACCGTTAGAACCTCCAGCCATAGTACCAACGCCTGTCAGGCCACAAGCACCCTTGGAACAAAGAACACCCCGTAGAATCTACCAGAGACTGTTGCTGGAAGAAGATAAGATCACTGAGCTACCCAGTGGGGAAATAAACACAGAAAAACAGGCTCGACCTCCTACAACGGAGGGAGGTAACACCATCAAAGATGGAGAGATCACTACAAGAGAGGGTGTTAATGAAATAATGGTACAGGAAAACACTTTAAGACATAATAGAGTTATCACAGTAGCTCAAGTACATCAGCCACCCGTGACTGCACGACCTTCCCTTACTAGGGTGGAGTCTTCACCTTTCCTTTTTTCAGAGGGATCTAATGAAGGTTCCCTTACCGATATCGCTCCACATTCTGCTCTCACGAGATTTTTAGAGGAGAATGCGGACGAAATAGGACAGATAGATGAAGCAGCCCGTTTAGAAAAAGAGAAAGGGACAGAATTTGACCGCGTGTTGGAACAAGTGCTTCCTGGGACACCAGAGACCCCAAGATCGCTGGGCAGACCCAGTAAACATGTTCAAACCACTAGAAAGAACCAAGATTGGAGTCTAAACCTCAAAAGAAAATATGTCATCATTGGGGACTCCAATGTGGGCAGAATCTCCACCTTTAATCATGCAGACTTGCAGATCGACTGTTTCCCGGGAGCTAAATTCCAACACGCGGGCAACTTGATGGAAAAGGCCACCATAGCAATGGAGCCCGAGTTGTTGATCTTTTCTCTAGGGATTAATAACAGAGCACAGAGATGTATTGAGCTAACCATTAAAGAGATACACAGAACATACAGAATGGCGAGAAGCCGATTACCACACACGGCTTTGTACTTCCCGTTGATAAACTTCTCAGAAAAATTACCCTTGGAAGAACAGGTCCATCTAGAGAAGATGAACAAATATATAAGGGACACATTGGTCTCCATTGAGGAACTCCCCAAAGAGGAGTTTGTGGTGGAGGAGGATGGTATACACTGGACCGCTGGAACAGCGAAAGCAATGCTGAACCATTGGATAGATCGTTTAAACTTCCCGTGAACATCAGGCCGAGTGATGGCACTGAGAGATTAATCGTGAATCTAGCACCATCACTTGAACTTACAGACGATCAAACGGCAGTCTTATTGAAGGGACTGTCTTTCGTTCCTGCACCAAAAAATAAAAAAACACAAAGAGGTGAATTACTCAGAGGCCTTCAGAAATACCACAGAAGGCTTAAGTTGGAAGCCTTTTTTGAAGGAAAAATAAATAGAAAAGAAAAGAAACCGTTCACTGGTGGTTCAGATTGGACTCCCCCTTTCTCCAGTCTACCCCAACAGATAACACAAATTGTGGAAGCTGATTTAAAAGCATTTAAACATTTACACTGGGAAAGAAACGAGATCTCCAATCTGACCACCAGTGAGGAAAGAGCACTGAGTTATTTAAAGAAAAACAAAAAGATAGTTATAAAACCGGCCGATAAAGGCAACGCGGTTGTAATTATGAGTAGGAACGACTATATTTGGGAAGGTATGAGACAACTCGAGAATACTGAACATTATAGCCCTCTAGTAGGGCCTATTTATCCACATACCCAGATAGAAGTCAAGGAGATCCTAGAAGAGATGTACGAAAACAGAATCATCAACAGTAAACAGAAGGAATACCTGTTGGGTCCAGGAGTACCGAGAGCTAGAAGATTTTATTTACTCCCAAAAATACACAAAAATTCTAAAAGTTGGAGTGTTCCAGATAAGATACCACCAGGGAGACCGATAGTATCCGATTGTAATAGCGAAACATATAATATAGCTGAATTTATTGAATATCATTTAAGTAGTATATCACAGAAACATAACAGTTATTTAAAGGATACCTATGATTTTATACAGAAGACCCAGGGACTCAGGATCCCTTCTGATTCACTGTTGTTCACGATTGACGTCGACAGTCTCTATACAAACATAGAAACCAGAGCAGGCCTTGAAGCAGTACGGGAGTGCATGCGCAGATACCCGGACAGCAAACGACCGGATGAATATTTATTAAAGTTATTGGAAATCAACTTGACTAAAAACGATTTTGAATTCAACTCGAAATACTTCTTACAAATAAAAGGAACTGCGATGGGAAAACGCTTCGCACCCTCGTATGCTAACATTTTCATGGCCCATTGGGAAGAGACTGCTTTGGCTACGGCACCGCTCAAACCGTTTTCGTATTTCAGATTTTTAGATGACATCTGGGGAGTGTGGACGTACTCAAAACAGGATTTTATGAAATTTACTGAGCATTTGAATCAACATGAAAGATCTATTAAAATTAAATTTGAGTTGGACAGTGAAAGAGTTAATTTTTTAGATGTAGTGACATATAAAGGACTTAAATTTCAACAGAACAATCAGCTGGACTATAAAGTCTACTTTAAGGAGACTGATACACACTGCCTATTACATAGGAGCAGTTTTCACCCGAGACACACCTTCAAAGGGATACTTAAATCACAATTGCTGAGATTCCACCGTATATGTTCACAGAAAGAAGAATTCTTAAAAGCAACCAAAATTTTATTTAAAGCACTCAAACACAGAGGTTATACGAGACCGTTTTTGAGAAATGTCTTAAAAGAATTCAAAGATTACATTGAGACACCTGCACTGCCAGCTCAAAATACAGAAGAAAAAATTATACCTTTGGTCACCTTTTACTCATCTCAGAGCACACAACTAAATAGGGCTACTAAACAAAATTTCACTACGTTTTTGAAAGAGACTTCTCATTTACAGAATCACAAACCAATTGCGGCCTATAAAAGAAATAAAAATCTTTTGGATATTCTAGTACAGAGTAAAATACAAAGTTCCAGTACCAATATGAATCCCAAAGCAGGGTCGTGTAAATATTATGTGTGTTTGAGATGGGTAAAGAATAGGACAAGTAAACAGATCTTTCAGGTTGATTCAAATACTTCAGTGGAAACCGCCAACTGTGTATACATGATCTTTTGCAATAAGTGCAAGAGACAATACGTGGGACAGACGAAGAATGAACTTAGAAAGAGAATTTATCAGCATACTCATAACATAATAAACAAAATAGAGAAACGTAGATTCATTGTAAGACACTTCATGTCCCACGGCCTTCCCTCTCTCAGAGCCACGGTGCTCCAAGCCAACTCACTCTGGCTTCTAAAAGATAGACTCCGGGCGGAGAGAAGTTGGATTAAAAAACTGGGTACATTATACCCCAGGGGCCTCAATGAGGTCTGAGAGAGGGAAGGCCTGATTAAATCTGAATTGCTCTATATATTTTATATTTCCTCTTCTTTCTATTTTTTCTTTTTTCCTTTGTTTAAAAATAACCCTTGGGCCTTAAGACCTACCCAGTTCAACTACACTGCACCTAAACCTAACCAGGAAAACCACACCACACCTAAACCTAACCAGGACAACCACACTGCACCTAAACCTAACCAGGACAACCACACCGCACCTAAACCTAACCAGGACAACCACACCGCACCTAAACCTAACCAGGATAACCACACCGCACCTAAACCTAACCAGGACAACCACACCGCACCTAAACCTAACCAACAGAACCACACTACACCTAAAACCTACCCAATCTACCACTAATGGTTGAAACCTACAAAATTATTTTTTATAATATAAATAATGATTATAATAGCATATTAATTTGAAGTCTCATTTTATTGGGGGGGTGTTGTGGGCCTGGGCTGTGGGGCTCTGCTCGAGCGGTGAAAACAGGTGGCCATCAGGAGTATAAGAAGGACAGTGCATTTACCGACGTTGAACTATGTTTCAGCTTCTGGATCTCATTCGTTCCTAACACAGCCAGTACCTCGCCTGTGGGCCTGTGGGATCTGCGGGGCGGAGTCCTGTGGCCCTGGTCCGCACGTTCTCTCATCATAATGAAGGGTACATTCCGATGAATAACTCAATTCTATTTTATTACGTAAAATTAATTCTAAGATAGTTCTAATGTAGTGTTGGTTTCTTGCGGTATACGAACGGATATACATTTACATACTAATTTTGGAGGAAATGTTGAGCAATTCGGATGAAGTAAATAATACACAGTTGAATGGATAAATATACATATTATTGATAAATATAATGGTGGAACTGAAATGTGAGCGGATGATTAAAACACAAGACCTCTCGAACGCTATAGTGAATCACGGTTTATGAAAAAATATTCTCCTATAAAAATGAAATAAAATATAATTATTACATATTCTATATCCTATATCATCTTTATCATAGATATATAGTAGACATAATAAAATGACTTAGTGTGAATTTATAAAAACATGATAAACAAATAAAAATTTACATGATCACATTCTAGAAATAAAATAAATACATTTATATAAAATCGGAGGATCAGCAATGACTGAGTTAACTATTAATTCATAGAAATCTAAGTTTAAAAACAACTGATAAATATAGCACATGAGATTTAAAAATTACAGTGCCCCTTAATGTGATAAATGGTGAAGCTAAAAGTGGATATTCATGATTTAAGACACTCAAATGAAGACAACTGAAGGTGAATGGGAAAATGACTCAGCAAAAGCAGTATTTTCATGATTGCCACCAAGGGCACTTTATTAAAAGATCAAAAAAGGTTGAATACGATGGAGAATGAATAGAAGTATTTTTCAAGAACAAGATTGTGAAGTTTCATATTTGTAAACAATTTTAAACCGTGTTTTTACCATCATAGCGGCATTATCCGAGGCGTGGAGAGGTGACGTCATCACAGCGACCTCGTGGATACTTAATAGCGGGAGGGGCGCGGTTCTAATCATTCGCACCGAATCACTCAGAGTATCAACACCTGCACTCGTGTTTCCACAGTTACTAATTGCCTTAACGACGCTATAGTGTTACACTGCCTGAAGAAGAAGCTGCTGTGCTTCGAAACGTCGCGAGTTCACTGAGCGTCGTTTAGTTTTGAAATTCCTGGGAATTTGTTTTGATTTTTGAACGTGTCATCAGCTGATATGTACGCATACAGAGCACGTAGGGAACGAGGAGAAGTCCCACGTCGACGTATCGATCTAGATGAACATCCAGCTGAGCACGAGAGAGAATCTCACAACAGAAATTTCATAACACACAACCGTGCTGGCACTTCTCATTTCCCGAGGCGGTTTGAGGACAGGGACCGCTCATTTAGAGAATTTAAAAATAATTCTCGCCGCTTGGGAAGGGAGGATGCCCCCCCAAAAGCCCGTATACGGGCTACCTATTCACAAAGATGGAACAGAAATGAAGGTAGAGGCAAAAGACGCCTCCCTACTATTTTTGATTTCATTCACACCGAACGTGACTTTAGAGAAACCGATTTTGACAACAGAAGAACTAATCAGGACTTCAGAAATACCGATTTTGACTTGAGAGAAACAGATTATGACAACAGAGAAAGAAATGAGTTCACACATGAACCGATTACTCAGAATAAAAGGAAAAACAGAAAGGGTCACAATCGTAAATTGATACGGTGGACACCCAGAAATACTGATTTTGACTTTAGAAAAACCGACTATGACTTCGGAGAAACAGATTATGACAACAGAGAAAACCGTGACCTTTTGAGATTTGATGAGGAACACACAGCAAACACGGATGCTCGTGTGGATCTAACATGGAGAAAAAGAAATGAGTTCATACACGAACCGATTAATCAGAACAAAATGAAAAACAGAAAGGGTCACAATCGTAAATACACACGGTGGGCACCTCAACGAGGTCCAAAACCATTGGATGTTATAGATTTTGACGAGGAATCACCACCGAGGTACACACAGAGAGAATACTATAATAGCAATATATACAACTACAACACACGCTACAAAAATAGGGATAGAGGAAACCGCTTTCCCCCTGGAAGAGAAAGACAGGGGGGGCGTCAAAGGTACTTTGACCAGTCCAAACATAATGGAGACTCAGTGTACACACCACCATCTCCTAAACTTAAATTGACAATGAAGTTGATGTATGAACTCACACGCACTGTACATCACTTACAAAAAATCACTATTAAAGTCACGAATAATACCCCACGTGGCTTTAAGAGACTAACAGAGCTCTTGATTAATACAGTGAAACCAGCAGCCCCGACAAGAAGAACTGCAGAATTGTTGGTGGGCAATGCAAAAAATTGGATGTATAACACACAAGTGATTTTAGAGGAACATTACGGGAAAGAGATAGATCGAACAATCGTAGAACTGAAAGAGAGAACGGATCAGGACGATTGGAAACGGGCTTTCGAGGTGGCGTGTAACTGGGCCAGAAAGAACTATAGAAACAAAATCACAGAGGAGGTCTTTTAGAAAACGGAAGCGTTGTTTGTGGCACACATGACCACTGAGAGAAATGGTGGGGGAAAGAGACACAATGTTCCAGCTCCCACGAGCACAATCACTGACACACGTGTACAGGATCAAATTATGGAAGTGACACAGAGAGAAACCGTGAACGCACAGACCTCACCCATTCTGGTGGAACAAAGAACTCCACCGACAAATAGGGGTAGAGGAGAGTGGTCATTCGATGAAGAAGATTTCCCACCGTTAGAACCTCCAGCCATAGTACCAACGCCTGTCAGGCCACAAGCACCCTTGGAACAAAGAACACCCCGTAGAATCTACCAGAGACTGTTGCTGGAAGAAGATAAGATCACTGAGCTACCCAGTGGGGAAATAAACACAGAAAAACAGGCTCGACCTCCTACAACGGAGGGAGGTAACACCATCAAAGATGGAGAGATCACTACAAGAGAGGGTGTTAATGAAATAATGGTACAGGAAAACACTTTAAGACATAATAGAGTTATCACAGTAGCTCAAGTACATCAGCCACCCGTGACTGCACGACCTTCCCTTACTAGGGTGGAGTCTTCACCTTTCCTTTTTTCAGAGGGATCTAATGAAGGTTCCCTTACCGATATCGCTCCACATTCTGCTCTCACGAGATTTTTAGAGGAGAATGCGGACGAAATAGGACAGATAGATGAAGCAGCCCGTTTAGAAAAAGAGAAAGGGACAGAATTTGACCGCGTGTTGGAACAAGTGCTTCCTGGGACACCAGAGACCCCAAGATCGCTGGGCAGACCCAGTAAACATGTTCAAACCACTAGAAAGAACCAAGATTGGAGTCTAAACCTCAAAAGAAAATATGTCATCATTGGGGACTCCAATGTGGGCAGAATCTCCACCTTTAATCATGCAGACTTGCAGATCGACTGTTTCCCGGGAGCTAAATTCCAACACGCGGGCAACTTGATGGAAAAGGCCACCATAGCAATGGAGCCCGAGTTGTTGATCTTTTCTCTAGGGATTAATAACAGAGCACAGAGATGTATTGAGCTAACCATTAAAGAGATACACAGAACATACAGAATGGCGAGAAGCCGATTACCACACACGGCTTTGTACTTCCCGTTGATAAACTTCTCAGAAAAATTACCCTTGGAAGAACAGGTCCATCTAGAGAAGATGAACAAATATATAAGGGACACATTGGTCTCCATTGAGGAACTCCCCAAAGAGGAGTTTGTGGTGGAGGAGGATGGTATACACTGGACCGCTGGAACAGCGAAAGCAATGCTGAACCATTGGATAGATCGTTTAAACTTCCCGTGAACATCAGGCCGAGTGATGGCACTGAGAGATTAATCGTGAATCTAGCACCATCACTTGAACTTACAGACGATCAAACGGCAGTCTTATTGAAGGGACTGTCTTTCGTTCCTGCACCAAAAAATAAAAAAACACAAAGAGGTGAATTACTCAGAGGCCTTCAGAAATACCACAGAAGGCTTAAGTTGGAAGCCTTTTTTGAAGGAAAAATAAATAGAAAAGAAAAGAAACCGTTCACTGGTGGTTCAGATTGGACTCCCCCTTTCTCCAGTCTACCCCAACAGATAACACAAATTGTGGAAGCTGATTTAAAAGCATTTAAACATTTACACTGGGAAAGAAACGAGATCTCCAATCTGACCACCAGTGAGGAAAGAGCACTGAGTTATTTAAAGAAAAACAAAAAGATAGTTATAAAACCGGCCGATAAAGGCAACGCGGTTGTAATTATGAGTAGGAACGACTATATTTGGGAAGGTATGAGACAACTCGAGAATACTGAACATTATAGCCCTCTAGTAGGGCCTATTTATCCACATACCCAGATAGAAGTCAAGGAGATCCTAGAAGAGATGTACGAAAACAGAATCATCAACAGTAAACAGAAGGAATACCTGTTGGGTCCAGGAGTACCGAGAGCTAGAAGATTTTATTTACTCCCAAAAATACACAAAAATTCTAAAAGTTGGAGTGTTCCAGATAAGATACCACCAGGGAGACCGATAGTATCCGATTGTAATAGCGAAACATATAATATAGCTGAATTTATTGAATATCATTTAAGTAGTATATCACAGAAACATAACAGTTATTTAAAGGATACCTATGATTTTATACAGAAGACCCAGGGACTCAGGATCCCTTCTGATTCACTGTTGTTCACGATTGACGTCGACAGTCTCTATACAAACATAGAAACCAGAGCAGGCCTTGAAGCAGTACGGGAGTGCATGCGCAGATACCCGGACAGCAAACGACCGGATGAATATTTATTAAAGTTATTGGAAATCAACTTGACTAAAAACGATTTTGAATTCAACTCGAAATACTTCTTACAAATAAAAGGAACTGCGATGGGAAAACGCTTCGCACCCTCGTATGCTAACATTTTCATGGCCCATTGGGAAGAGACTGCTTTGGCTACGGCACCGCTCAAACCGTTTTCGTATTTCAGATTTTTAGATGACATCTGGGGAGTGTGGACGTACTCAAAACAGGATTTTATGAAATTTACTGAGCATTTGAATCAACATGAAAGATCTATTAAAATTAAATTTGAGTTGGACAGTGAAAGAGTTAATTTTTTAGATGTAGTGACATATAAAGGACTTAAATTTCAACAGAACAATCAGCTGGACTATAAAGTCTACTTTAAGGAGACTGATACACACTGCCTATTACATAGGAGCAGTTTTCACCCGAGACACACCTTCAAAGGGATACTTAAATCACAATTGCTGAGATTCCACCGTATATGTTCACAGAAAGAAGAATTCTTAAAAGCAACCAAAATTTTATTTAAAGCACTCAAACACAGAGGTTATACGAGACCGTTTTTGAGAAATGTCTTAAAAGAATTCAAAGATTACATTGAGACACCTGCACTGCCAGCTCAAAATACAGAAGAAAAAATTATACCTTTGGTCACCTTTTACTCATCTCAGAGCACACAACTAAATAGGGCTACTAAACAAAATTTCACTACGTTTTTGAAAGAGACTTCTCATTTACAGAATCACAAACCAATTGCGGCCTATAAAAGAAATAAAAATCTTTTGGATATTCTAGTACAGAGTAAAATACAAAGTTCCAGTACCAATATGAATCCCAAAGCAGGGTCGTGTAAATATTATGTGTGTTTGAGATGGGTAAAGAATAGGACAAGTAAACAGATCTTTCAGGTTGATTCAAATACTTCAGTGGAAACCGCCAACTGTGTATACATGATCTTTTGCAATAAGTGCAAGAGACAATACGTGGGACAGACGAAGAATGAACTTAGAAAGAGAATTTATCAGCATACTCATAACATAATAAACAAAATAGAGAAACGTAGATTCATTGTAAGACACTTCATGTCCCACGGCCTTCCCTCTCTCAGAGCCACGGTGCTCCAAGCCAACTCACTCTGGCTTCTAAAAGATAGACTCCGGGCGGAGAGAAGTTGGATTAAAAAACTGGGTACATTATACCCCAGGGGCCTCAATGAGGTCTGAGAGAGGGAAGGCCTGATTAAATCTGAATTGCTCTATATATTTTATATTTCCTCTTCTTTCTATTTTTTCTTTTTTCCTTTGTTTAAAAATAACCCTTGGGCCTTAAGACCTACCCAGTTCAACTACACTGCACCTAAACCTAACCAGGAAAACCACACCACACCTAAACCTAACCAGGACAACCACACTGCACCTAAACCTAACCAGGACAACCACACCGCACCTAAACCTAACCAGGACAACCACACCGCACCTAAACCTAACCAGGATAACCACACCGCACCTAAACCTAACCAGGACAACCACACCGCACCTAAACCTAACCAACAGAACCACACTACACCTAAAACCTACCCAATCTACCACTAATGGTTGAAACCTACAAAATTATTTTTTATAATATAAATAATGATTATAATAGCATATTAATTTGAAGTCTCATTTTATTGGGGGGGTGTTGTGGGCCTGGGCTGTGGGGCTCTGCTCGAGCGGTGAAAACAGGTGGCCATCAGGAGTATAAGAAGGACAGTGCATTTACCGACGTTGAACTATGTTTCAGCTTCTGGATCTCATTCGTTCCTAACACAGCCAGTACCTCGCCTGTGGGCCTGTGGGATCTGCGGGGCGGAGTCCTGTGGCCCTGGTCCGCACGTTCTCTCATCATAATGAAGGGTACATTCCGATGAATAACTCAATTCTATTTTATTACGTAAAATTAATTCTAAGATAGTTCTAATGTAGTGTTGGTTTCTTGCGGTATACGAACGGATATACATTTACATACTAATTTTGGAGGAAATGTTGAGCAATTCGGATGAAGTAAATAATACACAGTTGAATGGATAAATATACATATTATTGATAAATATAATGGTGGAACTGAAATGTGAGCGGATGATTAAAACACAAGACCTCTCGAACGCTATAGTGAATCACGGTTTATGAAAAAATATTCTCCTATAAAAATGAAATAAAATATAATTATTACATATTCTATATCCTATATCATCTTTATCATAGATATATAGTAGACATAATAAAATGACTTAGTGTGAATTTATAAAAACATGATAAACAAATAAAAATTTACATGATCACATTCTAGAAATAAAATAAATACATTTATATAAAATCGGAGGATCAGCAATGACTGAGTTAACTATTAATTCATAGAAATCTAAGTTTAAAAACAACTGATAAATATAGCACATGAGATTTAAAAATTACAGTGCCCCTTAATGTGATAAATGGTGAAGCTAAAAGTGGATATTCATGATTTAAGACACTCAAATGAAGACAACTGAAGGTGAATGGGAAAATGACTCAGCAAAAGCAGTATTTTCATGATTGCCACCAAGGGCACTTTATTAAAAGATCAAAAAAGGTTGAATACGATGGAGAATGAATAGAAGTATTTTTCAAGAACAAGATTGTGAAGTTTCATATTTGTAAACAATTTTAAACCGTGTTTTTACCATCATAGCGGCATTATCCGAGGCGTGGAGAGGTGACGTCATCACAGCGACCTCGTGGATACTTAATAGCGGGAGGGGCGCGGTTCTAATCATTCGCACCGAATCACTCAGAGTATCAACACCTGCACTCGTGTTTCCACAGTTACTAATTGCCTTAACGACGCTATAGTGTTACACTGCCTGAAGAAGAAGCTGCTGTGCTTCGAAACGTCGCGAGTTCACTGAGCGTCGTTTAGTTTTGAAATTCCTGGGAATTTGTTTTGATTTTTGAACGTGTCATCAGCTGATATGTACGCATACAGAGCACGTAGGGAACGAGGAGAAGTCCCACGTCGACGTATCGATCTAGATGAACATCCAGCTGAGCACGAGAGAGAATCTCACAACAGAAATTTCATAACACACAACCGTGCTGGCACTTCTCATTTCCCGAGGCGGTTTGAGGACAGGGACCGCTCATTTAGAGAATTTAAAAATAATTCTCGCCGCTTGGGAAGGGAGGATGCCCCCCCAAAAGCCCGTATACGGGCTACCTATTCACAAAGATGGAACAGAAATGAAGGTAGAGGCAAAAGACGCCTCCCTACTATTTTTGATTTCATTCACACCGAACGTGACTTTAGAGAAACCGATTTTGACAACAGAAGAACTAATCAGGACTTCAGAAATACCGATTTTGACTTGAGAGAAACAGATTATGACAACAGAGAAAGAAATGAGTTCACACATGAACCGATTACTCAGAATAAAAGGAAAAACAGAAAGGGTCACAATCGTAAATTGATACGGTGGACACCCAGAAATACTGATTTTGACTTTAGAAAAACCGACTATGACTTCGGAGAAACAGATTATGACAACAGAGAAAACCGTGACCTTTTGAGATTTGATGAGGAACACACAGCAAACACGGATGCTCGTGTGGATCTAACATGGAGAAAAAGAAATGAGTTCATACACGAACCGATTAATCAGAACAAAATGAAAAACAGAAAGGGTCACAATCGTAAATACACACGGTGGGCACCTCAACGAGGTCCAAAACCATTGGATGTTATAGATTTTGACGAGGAATCACCACCGAGGTACACACAGAGAGAATACTATAATAGCAATATATACAACTACAACACACGCTACAAAAATAGGGATAGAGGAAACCGCTTTCCCCCTGGAAGAGAAAGACAGGGGGGGCGTCAAAGGTACTTTGACCAGTCCAAACATAATGGAGACTCAGTGTACACACCACCATCTCCTAAACTTAAATTGACAATGAAGTTGATGTATGAACTCACACGCACTGTACATCACTTACAAAAAATCACTATTAAAGTCACGAATAATACCCCACGTGGCTTTAAGAGACTAACAGAGCTCTTGATTAATACAGTGAAACCAGCAGCCCCGACAAGAAGAACTGCAGAATTGTTGGTGGGCAATGCAAAAAATTGGATGTATAACACACAAGTGATTTTAGAGGAACATTACGGGAAAGAGATAGATCGAACAATCGTAGAACTGAAAGAGAGAACGGATCAGGACGATTGGAAACGGGCTTTCGAGGTGGCGTGTAACTGGGCCAGAAAGAACTATAGAAACAAAATCACAGAGGAGGTCTTTTAGAAAACGGAAGCGTTGTTTGTGGCACACATGACCACTGAGAGAAATGGTGGGGGAAAGAGACACAATGTTCCAGCTCCCACGAGCACAATCACTGACACACGTGTACAGGATCAAATTATGGAAGTGACACAGAGAGAAACCGTGAACGCACAGACCTCACCCATTCTGGTGGAACAAAGAACTCCACCGACAAATAGGGGTAGAGGAGAGTGGTCATTCGATGAAGAAGATTTCCCACCGTTAGAACCTCCAGCCATAGTACCAACGCCTGTCAGGCCACAAGCACCCTTGGAACAAAGAACACCCCGTAGAATCTACCAGAGACTGTTGCTGGAAGAAGATAAGATCACTGAGCTACCCAGTGGGGAAATAAACACAGAAAAACAGGCTCGACCTCCTACAACGGAGGGAGGTAACACCATCAAAGATGGAGAGATCACTACAAGAGAGGGTGTTAATGAAATAATGGTACAGGAAAACACTTTAAGACATAATAGAGTTATCACAGTAGCTCAAGTACATCAGCCACCCGTGACTGCACGACCTTCCCTTACTAGGGTGGAGTCTTCACCTTTCCTTTTTTCAGAGGGATCTAATGAAGGTTCCCTTACCGATATCGCTCCACATTCTGCTCTCACGAGATTTTTAGAGGAGAATGCGGACGAAATAGGACAGATAGATGAAGCAGCCCGTTTAGAAAAAGAGAAAGGGACAGAATTTGACCGCGTGTTGGAACAAGTGCTTCCTGGGACACCAGAGACCCCAAGATCGCTGGGCAGACCCAGTAAACATGTTCAAACCACTAGAAAGAACCAAGATTGGAGTCTAAACCTCAAAAGAAAATATGTCATCATTGGGGACTCCAATGTGGGCAGAATCTCCACCTTTAATCATGCAGACTTGCAGATCGACTGTTTCCCGGGAGCTAAATTCCAACACGCGGGCAACTTGATGGAAAAGGCCACCATAGCAATGGAGCCCGAGTTGTTGATCTTTTCTCTAGGGATTAATAACAGAGCACAGAGATGTATTGAGCTAACCATTAAAGAGATACACAGAACATACAGAATGGCGAGAAGCCGATTACCACACACGGCTTTGTACTTCCCGTTGATAAACTTCTCAGAAAAATTACCCTTGGAAGAACAGGTCCATCTAGAGAAGATGAACAAATATATAAGGGACACATTGGTCTCCATTGAGGAACTCCCCAAAGAGGAGTTTGTGGTGGAGGAGGATGGTATACACTGGACCGCTGGAACAGCGAAAGCAATGCTGAACCATTGGATAGATCGTTTAAACTTCCCGTGAACATCAGGCCGAGTGATGGCACTGAGAGATTAATCGTGAATCTAGCACCATCACTTGAACTTACAGACGATCAAACGGCAGTCTTATTGAAGGGACTGTCTTTCGTTCCTGCACCAAAAAATAAAAAAACACAAAGAGGTGAATTACTCAGAGGCCTTCAGAAATACCACAGAAGGCTTAAGTTGGAAGCCTTTTTTGAAGGAAAAATAAATAGAAAAGAAAAGAAACCGTTCACTGGTGGTTCAGATTGGACTCCCCCTTTCTCCAGTCTACCCCAACAGATAACACAAATTGTGGAAGCTGATTTAAAAGCATTTAAACATTTACACTGGGAAAGAAACGAGATCTCCAATCTGACCACCAGTGAGGAAAGAGCACTGAGTTATTTAAAGAAAAACAAAAAGATAGTTATAAAACCGGCCGATAAAGGCAACGCGGTTGTAATTATGAGTAGGAACGACTATATTTGGGAAGGTATGAGACAACTCGAGAATACTGAACATTATAGCCCTCTAGTAGGGCCTATTTATCCACATACCCAGATAGAAGTCAAGGAGATCCTAGAAGAGATGTACGAAAACAGAATCATCAACAGTAAACAGAAGGAATACCTGTTGGGTCCAGGAGTACCGAGAGCTAGAAGATTTTATTTACTCCCAAAAATACACAAAAATTCTAAAAGTTGGAGTGTTCCAGATAAGATACCACCAGGGAGACCGATAGTATCCGATTGTAATAGCGAAACATATAATATAGCTGAATTTATTGAATATCATTTAAGTAGTATATCACAGAAACATAACAGTTATTTAAAGGATACCTATGATTTTATACAGAAGACCCAGGGACTCAGGATCCCTTCTGATTCACTGTTGTTCACGATTGACGTCGACAGTCTCTATACAAACATAGAAACCAGAGCAGGCCTTGAAGCAGTACGGGAGTGCATGCGCAGATACCCGGACAGCAAACGACCGGATGAATATTTATTAAAGTTATTGGAAATCAACTTGACTAAAAACGATTTTGAATTCAACTCGAAATACTTCTTACAAATAAAAGGAACTGCGATGGGAAAACGCTTCGCACCCTCGTATGCTAACATTTTCATGGCCCATTGGGAAGAGACTGCTTTGGCTACGGCACCGCTCAAACCGTTTTCGTATTTCAGATTTTTAGATGACATCTGGGGAGTGTGGACGTACTCAAAACAGGATTTTATGAAATTTACTGAGCATTTGAATCAACATGAAAGATCTATTAAAATTAAATTTGAGTTGGACAGTGAAAGAGTTAATTTTTTAGATGTAGTGACATATAAAGGACTTAAATTTCAACAGAACAATCAGCTGGACTATAAAGTCTACTTTAAGGAGACTGATACACACTGCCTATTACATAGGAGCAGTTTTCACCCGAGACACACCTTCAAAGGGATACTTAAATCACAATTGCTGAGATTCCACCGTATATGTTCACAGAAAGAAGAATTCTTAAAAGCAACCAAAATTTTATTTAAAGCACTCAAACACAGAGGTTATACGAGACCGTTTTTGAGAAATGTCTTAAAAGAATTCAAAGATTACATTGAGACACCTGCACTGCCAGCTCAAAATACAGAAGAAAAAATTATACCTTTGGTCACCTTTTACTCATCTCAGAGCACACAACTAAATAGGGCTACTAAACAAAATTTCACTACGTTTTTGAAAGAGACTTCTCATTTACAGAATCACAAACCAATTGCGGCCTATAAAAGAAATAAAAATCTTTTGGATATTCTAGTACAGAGTAAAATACAAAGTTCCAGTACCAATATGAATCCCAAAGCAGGGTCGTGTAAATATTATGTGTGTTTGAGATGGGTAAAGAATAGGACAAGTAAACAGATCTTTCAGGTTGATTCAAATACTTCAGTGGAAACCGCCAACTGTGTATACATGATCTTTTGCAATAAGTGCAAGAGACAATACGTGGGACAGACGAAGAATGAACTTAGAAAGAGAATTTATCAGCATACTCATAACATAATAAACAAAATAGAGAAACGTAGATTCATTGTAAGACACTTCATGTCCCACGGCCTTCCCTCTCTCAGAGCCACGGTGCTCCAAGCCAACTCACTCTGGCTTCTAAAAGATAGACTCCGGGCGGAGAGAAGTTGGATTAAAAAACTGGGTACATTATACCCCAGGGGCCTCAATGAGGTCTGAGAGAGGGAAGGCCTGATTAAATCTGAATTGCTCTATATATTTTATATTTCCTCTTCTTTCTATTTTTTCTTTTTTCCTTTGTTTAAAAATAACCCTTGGGCCTTAAGACCTACCCAGTTCAACTACACTGCACCTAAACCTAACCAGGAAAACCACACCACACCTAAACCTAACCAGGACAACCACACTGCACCTAAACCTAACCAGGACAACCACACCGCACCTAAACCTAACCAGGACAACCACACCGCACCTAAACCTAACCAGGATAACCACACCGCACCTAAACCTAACCAGGACAACCACACCGCACCTAAACCTAACCAACAGAACCACACTACACCTAAAACCTACCCAATCTACCACTAATGGTTGAAACCTACAAAATTATTTTTTATAATATAAATAATGATTATAATAGCATATTAATTTGAAGTCTCATTTTATTGGGGGGGTGTTGTGGGCCTGGGCTGTGGGGCTCTGCTCGAGCGGTGAAAACAGGTGGCCATCAGGAGTATAAGAAGGACAGTGCATTTACCGACGTTGAACTATGTTTCAGCTTCTGGATCTCATTCGTTCCTAACACAGCCAGTACCTCGCCTGTGGGCCTGTGGGATCTGCGGGGCGGAGTCCTGTGGCCCTGGTCCGCACGTTCTCTCATCATAATGAAGGGTACATTCCGATGAATAACTCAATTCTATTTTATTACGTAAAATTAATTCTAAGATAGTTCTAATGTAGTGTTGGTTTCTTGCGGTATACGAACGGATATACATTTACATACTAATTTTGGAGGAAATGTTGAGCAATTCGGATGAAGTAAATAATACACAGTTGAATGGATAAATATACATATTATTGATAAATATAATGGTGGAACTGAAATGTGAGCGGATGATTAAAACACAAGACCTCTCGAACGCTATAGTGAATCACGGTTTATGAAAAAATATTCTCCTATAAAAATGAAATAAAATATAATTATTACATATTCTATATCCTATATCATCTTTATCATAGATATATAGTAGACATAATAAAATGACTTAGTGTGAATTTATAAAAACATGATAAACAAATAAAAATTTACATGATCACATTCTAGAAATAAAATAAATACATTTATATAAAATCGGAGGATCAGCAATGACTGAGTTAACTATTAATTCATAGAAATCTAAGTTTAAAAACAACTGATAAATATAGCACATGAGATTTAAAAATTACAGTGCCCCTTAATGTGATAAATGGTGAAGCTAAAAGTGGATATTCATGATTTAAGACACTCAAATGAAGACAACTGAAGGTGAATGGGAAAATGACTCAGCAAAAGCAGTATTTTCATGATTGCCACCAAGGGCACTTTATTAAAAGATCAAAAAAGGTTGAATACGATGGAGAATGAATAGAAGTATTTTTCAAGAACAAGATTGTGAAGTTTCATATTTGTAAACAATTTTAAACCGTGTTTTTACCATCATAGCGGCATTATCCGAGGCGTGGAGAGGTGACGTCATCACAGCGACCTCGTGGATACTTAATAGCGGGAGGGGCGCGGTTCTAATCATTCGCACCGAATCACTCAGAGTATCAACACCTGCACTCGTGTTTCCACAGTTACTAATTGCCTTAACGACGCTATAGTGTTACACTGCCTGAAGAAGAAGCTGCTGTGCTTCGAAACGTCGCGAGTTCACTGAGCGTCGTTTAGTTTTGAAATTCCTGGGAATTTGTTTTGATTTTTGAACGTGTCATCAGCTGATATGTACGCATACAGAGCACGTAGGGAACGAGGAGAAGTCCCACGTCGACGTATCGATCTAGATGAACATCCAGCTGAGCACGAGAGAGAATCTCACAACAGAAATTTCATAACACACAACCGTGCTGGCACTTCTCATTTCCCGAGGCGGTTTGAGGACAGGGACCGCTCATTTAGAGAATTTAAAAATAATTCTCGCCGCTTGGGAAGGGAGGATGCCCCCCCAAAAGCCCGTATACGGGCTACCTATTCACAAAGATGGAACAGAAATGAAGGTAGAGGCAAAAGACGCCTCCCTACTATTTTTGATTTCATTCACACCGAACGTGACTTTAGAGAAACCGATTTTGACAACAGAAGAACTAATCAGGACTTCAGAAATACCGATTTTGACTTGAGAGAAACAGATTATGACAACAGAGAAAGAAATGAGTTCACACATGAACCGATTACTCAGAATAAAAGGAAAAACAGAAAGGGTCACAATCGTAAATTGATACGGTGGACACCCAGAAATACTGATTTTGACTTTAGAAAAACCGACTATGACTTCGGAGAAACAGATTATGACAACAGAGAAAACCGTGACCTTTTGAGATTTGATGAGGAACACACAGCAAACACGGATGCTCGTGTGGATCTAACATGGAGAAAAAGAAATGAGTTCATACACGAACCGATTAATCAGAACAAAATGAAAAACAGAAAGGGTCACAATCGTAAATACACACGGTGGGCACCTCAACGAGGTCCAAAACCATTGGATGTTATAGATTTTGACGAGGAATCACCACCGAGGTACACACAGAGAGAATACTATAATAGCAATATATACAACTACAACACACGCTACAAAAATAGGGATAGAGGAAACCGCTTTCCCCCTGGAAGAGAAAGACAGGGGGGGCGTCAAAGGTACTTTGACCAGTCCAAACATAATGGAGACTCAGTGTACACACCACCATCTCCTAAACTTAAATTGACAATGAAGTTGATGTATGAACTCACACGCACTGTACATCACTTACAAAAAATCACTATTAAAGTCACGAATAATACCCCACGTGGCTTTAAGAGACTAACAGAGCTCTTGATTAATACAGTGAAACCAGCAGCCCCGACAAGAAGAACTGCAGAATTGTTGGTGGGCAATGCAAAAAATTGGATGTATAACACACAAGTGATTTTAGAGGAACATTACGGGAAAGAGATAGATCGAACAATCGTAGAACTGAAAGAGAGAACGGATCAGGACGATTGGAAACGGGCTTTCGAGGTGGCGTGTAACTGGGCCAGAAAGAACTATAGAAACAAAATCACAGAGGAGGTCTTTGAGAAAACGGAAGCGTTGTTTGTGGCACACATGACCACTGAGAGAAATGGTGGGGGAAAGAGACACAATGTTCCAGCTCCCACGAGCACAATCACTGACACACGTGTACAGGATCAAATTATGGAAGTGACACAGAGAGAAACCGTGAACGCACAGACCTCACCCATTCTGGTGAAACAAAGAACTCCACCGACAAATAGGGGTAGAGGAGAGTGGTCATTCGATGAAGAAGATTTCCCACCGTTAGAACCTCCAGCCATAGTACCAACGCCTGTCAGGCCACAAGCACCCTTGGAACAAAGAACACCCCGTAGAATCTACCAGAGACTGTTGCTGGAAGAAGATAAGATCACTGAGCTACCCAGTGGGGAAATAAACACAGAAAAACAGGCTCGACCTCCTACAACGGAGGGAGGTAACACCATCAAAGATGGAGAGATCACTACAAGAGAGGGTGTTAATGAAATAATGGTACAGGAAAACACTTTAAGACATAATAGAGTTATCACAGTAGCTCAAGTACATCAGCCACCCGTGACTGCACGACCTTCCCTTACTAGGGTGGAGTCTTCACCTTTCCTTTTTTCAGAGGGATCTAATGAAGGTTCCCTTACCGATATCGCTCCACATTCTGCTCTCACGAGATTTTTAGAGGAGAATGCGGACGAAATAGGACAGATAGATGAAGCAGCCCGTTTAGAAAAAGAGAAAGGGACAGAATTTGACCGCGTGTTGGAACAAGTGCTTCCTGGGACACCAGAGACCCCAAGATCGCTGGGCAGACCCAGTAAACATGTTCAAACCACTAGAAAGAACCAAGATTGGAGTCTAAACCTCAAAAGAAAATATGTCATCATTGGGGACTCCAATGTGGGCAGAATCTCCACCTTTAATCATGCAGACTTGCAGATCGACTGTTTCCCGGGAGCTAAATTCCAACACGCGGGCAACTTGATGGAAAAGGCCACCATAGCAATGGAGCCCGAGTTGTTGATCTTTTCTCTAGGGATTAATAACAGAGCACAGAGATGTATTGAGCTAACCATTAAAGAGATACACAGAACATACAGAATGGCGAGAAGCCGATTACCACACACGGCTTTGTACTTCCCGTTGATAAACTTCTCAGAAAAATTACCCTTGGAAGAACAGGTCCATCTAGAGAAGATGAACAAATATATAAGGGACACATTGGTCTCCATTGAGGAACTCCCCAAAGAGGAGTTTGTGGTGGAGGAGGATGGTATACACTGGACCGCTGGAACAGCGAAAGCAATGCTGAACCATTGGATAGATCGTTTAAACTTCCCGTGAACATCAGGCCGAGTGATGGCACTGAGAGATTAATCGTGAATCTAGCACCATCACTTGAACTTACAGACGATCAAACGGCAGTCTTATTGAAGGGACTGTCTTTCGTTCCTGCACCAAAAAATAAAAAAACACAAAGAGGTGAATTACTCAGAGGCCTTCAGAAATACCACAGAAGGCTTAAGTTGGAAGCCTTTTTTGAAGGAAAAATAAATAGAAAAGAAAAGAAACCGTTCACTGGTGGTTCAGATTGGACTCCCCCTTTCTCCAGTCTACCCCAACAGATAACACAAATTGTGGAAGCTGATTTAAAAGCATTTAAACATTTACACTGGGAAAGAAACGAGATCTCCAATCTGACCACCAGTGAGGAAAGAGCACTGAGTTATTTAAAGAAAAACAAAAAGATAGTTATAAAACCGGCCGATAAAGGCAACGCGGTTGTAATTATGAGTAGGAACGACTATATTTGGGAAGGTATGAGACAACTCGAGAATACTGAACATTATAGCCCTCTAGTAGGGCCTATTTATCCACATACCCAGATAGAAGTCAAGGAGATCCTAGAAGAGATGTACGAAAACAGAATCATCAACAGTAAACAGAAGGAATACCTGTTGGGTCCAGGAGTACCGAGAGCTAGAAGATTTTATTTACTCCCAAAAATACACAAAAATTCTAAAAGTTGGAGTGTTCCAGATAAGATACCACCAGGGAGACCGATAGTATCCGATTGTAATAGCGAAACATATAATATAGCTGAATTTATTGAATATCATTTAAGTAGTATATCACAGAAACATAACAGTTATTTAAAGGATACCTATGATTTTATACAGAAGACCCAGGGACTCAGGATCCCTTCTGATTCACTGTTGTTCACGATTGACGTCGACAGTCTCTATACAAACATAGAAACCAGAGCAGGCCTTGAAGCAGTACGGGAGTGCATGCGCAGATACCCGGACAGCAAACGACCGGATGAATATTTATTAAAGTTATTGGAAATCAACTTGACTAAAAACGATTTTGAATTCAACTCGAAATACTTCTTACAAATAAAAGGAACTGCGATGGGAAAACGCTTCGCACCCTCGTATGCTAACATTTTCATGGCCCATTGGGAAGAGACTGCTTTGGCTACGGCACCGCTCAAACCGTTTTCGTATTTCAGATTTTTAGATGACATCTGGGGAGTGTGGACGTACTCAAAACAGGATTTTATGAAATTTACTGAGCATTTGAATCAACATGAAAGATCTATTAAAATTAAATTTGAGTTGGACAGTGAAAGAGTTAATTTTTTAGATGTAGTGACATATAAAGGACTTAAATTTCAACAGAACAATCAGCTGGACTATAAAGTCTACTTTAAGGAGACTGATACACACTGCCTATTACATAGGAGCAGTTTTCACCCGAGACACACCTTCAAAGGGATACTTAAATCACAATTGCTGAGATTCCACCGTATATGTTCACAGAAAGAAGAATTCTTAAAAGCAACCAAAATTTTATTTAAAGCACTCAAACACAGAGGTTATACGAGACCGTTTTTGAGAAATGTCTTAAAAGAATTCAAAGATTACATTGAGACACCTGCACTGCCAGCTCAAAATACAGAAGAAAAAATTATACCTTTGGTCACCTTTTACTCATCTCAGAGCACACAACTAAATAGGGCTACTAAACAAAATTTCACTACGTTTTTGAAAGAGACTTCTCATTTACAGAATCACAAACCAATTGCGGCCTATAAAAGAAATAAAAATCTTTTGGATATTCTAGTACAGAGTAAAATACAAAGTTCCAGTACCAATATGAATCCCAAAGCAGGGTCGTGTAAATATTATGTGTGTTTGAGATGGGTAAAGAATAGGACAAGTAAACAGATCTTTCAGGTTGATTCAAATACTTCAGTGGAAACCGCCAACTGTGTATACATGATCTTTTGCAATAAGTGCAAGAGACAATACGTGGGACAGACGAAGAATGAACTTAGAAAGAGAATTTATCAGCATACTCATAACATAATAAACAAAATAGAGAAACGTAGATTCATTGTAAGACACTTCATGTCCCACGGCCTTCCCTCTCTCAGAGCCACGGTGCTCCAAGCCAACTCACTCTGGCTTCTAAAAGATAGACTCCGGGCGGAGAGAAGTTGGATTAAAAAACTGGGTACATTATACCCCAGGGGCCTCAATGAGGTCTGAGAGAGGGAAGGCCTGATTAAATCTGAATTGCTCTATATATTTTATATTTCCTCTTCTTTCTATTTTTTCTTTTTTCCTTTGTTTAAAAATAACCCTTGGGCCTTAAGACCTACCCAGTTCAACTACACTGCACCTAAACCTAACCAGGAAAACCACACCACACCTAAACCTAACCAGGACAACCACACTGCACCTAAACCTAACCAGGACAACCACACCGCACCTAAACCTAACCAGGACAACCACACCGCACCTAAACCTAACCAGGATAACCACACCGCACCTAAACCTAACCAGGACAACCACACCGCACCTAAACCTAACCAACAGAACCACACTACACCTAAAACCTACCCAATCTACCACTAATGGTTGAAACCTACAAAATTATTTTTTATAATATAAATAATGATTATAATAGCATATTAATTTGAAGTCTCATTTTATTGGGGGGGTGTTGTGGGCCTGGGCTGTGGGGCTCTGCTCGAGCGGTGAAAACAGGTGGCCATCAGGAGTATAAGAAGGACAGTGCATTTACCGACGTTGAACTATGTTTCAGCTTCTGGATCTCATTCGTTCCTAACCCTAACTCTAACTCTAACCAGGACCACCACACCGCACCTAAACCTAACCAGCAGAACCACACTACACCTAAAACCTACCCATTCTACCACTAATGGTTGAAACCTACAAAATTATTTTTTATAATATAAATAATGATTATAATAGCATATTAATTTGAAGTCTCATTTTATTGGGGGGGTGTTGTGGGCCTGGGCTGTGGGGCTCTGCTCGAACGGTGAAAACAGGTGGCCATCAGGAGTATAAGAAGGACAGTGCATTTACCGACGTTGAACTATGTTTCAGCTTCTGGATCTCATTCGTTCCTAACCCTAACTCTAACGTTCAACCGTTTAAGCTAAGTTCAGCTTGGGGCTAATTCACACCTCCCCTACCACGAGGTCCTACCTGTTTAAAATAACTGAGGGTTACATCTCTTATCAAGTTCATTATTAACTGTATATAGGGAGCATCAGAACCCAGGATTGTCACAAAAATCTAATTTTGTTCTGTTGCCTGGAACATCATCGCATCCCTTGCCAATTTTTTTTTTTTTTCGTTTTTTTCCCCCCGGGAAATTTTAATTTCACAATAACCAACAAAAAAAGTCCTTTCCTTGGACCAAAATTCTTAAATCAATATACACAAAACCAAGACACTCCATGAATCAAATCAAAACCCGAAGAAGGAAAATAAAATTTTCTCTGACCAAGAATTCCACTTTCTAATCAGATGCGATATGGTCCAGCCAATGCCGGAACATGGCCGTCGCCGTTCGCTCCCTCCAATGAATCTTGTCCCCTTCAGTGTTAAATCTCTCCCTAGCTAGCAGTGGGATCCCCCGGCCCACCTCCTCGATGCACTTATTAATCATCTGCAGGTTCTCCACCTGCCTCCTCGGTAATCCCCGGTTAAAATTGATCTCTGGGATATACACCCGGGCCCCCGGGAATGTCGATCCAGCCGCTTCCAGCAGCCGCTGGATGGCCTTTTTTATTGAGGCCCGGTTCCCATCCTCCCGATCATTTAGTCCGAATGCCAGGACCACCTTCCTGACCTGATCCGACACAGGGGTCCCACACCTGACCACATTCAAGGCCTGGGCCAGGTTCCCTCCCGGGTAACAATGCACCTCAACTCTATCGTCCTCCATGGGCACGAACCTTCCCACATTCGAATCCCCCAGGATGACCACTGGCCTGCTGGGGGCCAAACTCCAATTAGACCGCCTACCCCCATGACGATCATGCCGTAGGTGCAAACTTAAACCCCCTGGCCCGGGGTTCCCGCCCCCCGCCCCCTGCTCCTTCGGGGCCTCGGGATCTTTTGGGGCTGCTGGCTCCTTCTCCTGTGCTGACTGACCTCCAGCCTTCAGTTCTGCTTGGTCCCCCGGACCAACCAGCCCCGGTTCCGGGGTCCAGAACCAGTCCATCTCTTCTTGAATTTGCTCCCACTCCGCCTCATGATCCCTCGGTTCCTGCTCCCCTACAACCTGGACCTGCCTCTTTTCCAGGGTATCCTTCCTCCGCCTCCCCCTCGGAGGCTCCTCTACCGCTGCCACTACCTGCCCCTCCTCCCCTCTCACCCGGACCTTACAGGTCCTTGGCGATGTTCCGGGCTGCTCCTGCTGGCAATGCCCCTGCCGTGACCCTTCCCCTTCCTTCTCCCTTCCTGGTCCCCTTTCAATCCCCTTCCCCTCCATAATCCCCTCCACCTCCACTGTTGCCCTGGCCAGGGTCAGTTCGTTCACCGTTTTTAAATCCTTACGGGCCCACCTCATGGCCACCTGCCATGCCTCCCTCCAACGCCTTCCTGAGGCCTCCTGCAACTCCCCCGTGGCCCCCTCCAGGGCATCCTGTTAATGGGCATGTAGAATGTTCACCCCCGTGTTGAACCAATTCTTGGCATTGCCAAAGATCAGCCACCTATTGGTCCTTGAGGGGAGAGCCGCGTGAACTCCCTCCACTAGACTGTTTGCCACCCTCTCCAGGGTCCTTGGCCCCCGCCTTTGCTCCTCCGCCGCCTGGACCATGTGAAAGTGGTGGAACGCTTTCAAAAATTTGCTCAACGACTTGATCAATCGCCGGAACTCCAGATCCTCCGCCATGTCAAATAAACTCTCTACAATACAGAAAAAATCTATCCTGTCAACCGACCAAGAATCTCCAAATCCTCCCCACATGCATCCCCAACATACACACCCAGCCCCCCCGGGAACTATATTATTTAAATCCGGAGACCAGGAGAGGATAGACCTGTCCGGGCCACGCCTCCCCCCTAGGGGCCTGTCCGGGCCCGGTCCGCTCCCCCTTCCTCCTCCCCCGGGGCTCCACCAGCCTGTGGATGTCCCGTATAGCACGTCCGATGGCTCTGGCGATAATCTTTTTTTCTATAAAGCACGACAGTGACACCCTGACGGGATATACTGTGTACATATTACAACAGCTCCCCCCAATGGGGCGCACGTCCCTCAAAGGTTTGGAATAGGGAGCTGAGGAAAAAGGCACTGGCCGACGCTCGTTAGCTTATACCGGCTCCCCGTCTGAGGGAATTTTGTGGGCCCCCCAATAATTCAGAACCTGAGTTCCCACCCCCAACTGGGCGCATAAGTTTCCTGAGAAAAAGCCTAAACTGACCCTAGCCCGCGTCCTCCACAGATCTCCCGGTTCATCCACCCCTGTCCAACACTGCCCCCGATGCTCTCCCCATCTCCAGCCCACTCAGATCCCATCTTGCAGACCGGACGACGGCTCGAGCCCATGGGACCCATCCGGCTTCACATGCCCCCGTTTATTAACCCCCGGTACCGACGAATTCCCCAAAGCCCTTACCAACTCTATCCATCTGTGTCTCCCCACTGGGAGGCGCCTTCCGTTTATCCGATCCAGACTCCCCTCTGAAAAGCCCCGCTGGCCTTTCCTAGTCTCCCCAGAGCAAGCATCGGGGGAAATGTTTAAGACACATTATCAATAGCGTACCCCAGGATCCTCAGATGTTTCAGTTCTTTAAACGCTAGACACCCTCCACCGGGGCGACCCGCCCAGGGTGATCAGACCTCGGCGTGTGTCTCATAGTCAATTGGCTAATGCGACCTTGACCGGATCCGCAATGCCACTGTTGGGATCCCGATAACTCTCGAACAACCACCCCCGGCTGCCTGAACCCACTTTACCAAGGCAAGAAAATCCTGAACTGGACTCTTCCACTAGCCCTATCCCCCTCTACATCCTCCCTCCCCACCACGGTTAAGATTAGAGTATGGATCAGTTCAGAGCCATTACCCCCCCCCCCCCCCAGGACTATATTTAAATCCGCAGACCAGGAGAGGATAGACCTGTCCGGGCCACGCCTCCCCCCTAGGGGCCTGTCCGGGCCCGGTCCGCTCCCCCTTCCTCCTCCCCCGGGGCTCAAGGCCCAAGGGGATGAGGGAGGGAGCAAAACATATATTAACCCCGCCCAAGCACCCCTCCTACAAATGGAACCACAAGTCCCTCCACTCTCTTCCAGGTCTTCCAATCTCACGACACCATGGATACAGAAGGTGCAAGGCCCCTGAGCAAGCCAACTCCGAACCGGCGAACCCGCCCCGAGCCCGAAGGCCCAGACCGAGTAATCCCGGCCCGGCATCACACCCCCTACCCGGTGAG
>NC_068376.1:1013073-1039465 GCF_023724105.1 Carassius gibelio | reverse complement strand
GGTAGTCTAGCACTGATAGCACCTGTTTAAAGCAGAGTTATGCTATAGACAATAATAATTTAATTATGAACACTGATGCAACTGTTTGGTGAACTTGCTCCTTAATTTGCCAAGGGACATAGAAACTTAAGCATTACTGGTGAAGAATCATAAAGCTCATCATCCCTAAAATTATACACCTTCCCCATCACCCCAAAATATTTTGCTAATTTGTTTATGCTTTCAGCTGCCAGTAAGAGTCTAGGTCAGTTTGCACAATTTTAAAATCATTCTCACAATTTTTTACTATTGTAAATACATATTCTTTGTTGACCTAGTCATGAAATAGATTGTAAGACATTGCTGCATGAGGGTTGCTCTTATTTTAATAGATGTATTGCACTATAGTTATTATTATTATTTTTATTTATTTTTTTAACACAAAACTTTACTAAAGGAAACATTACTTCCCCCTCCAAAAAAAGCAGCAAATAGATTAAAAAAAAAAAAATCTCTCTTTGCCTTTCAACATTTTTAAGACACCTCCAATCATTGACATTGAATGTGTGCTGGTAATGAAATCAGCTTCTAAAGACTTTGATTTTCAGTCTTAACGAAGGCAAAAGAAGGCAAAAGCAGCAGTATCAATCCGTCTGTTTGGTTTCTTTCATTTGTAGAACAAGCAGGGAATAAGTTGGCACCTGATGCAGAGAGGAGCTGGGCAAAATCAAAGTGTATAAATAATGAACTCTAATTAGCAGCGTGTGGGAGAGGTGTGATGTCTGTCTGGATGGCGGAACCTCTGCCTGTTCTCGTGATCAGTCACAGTGAGAGCCTCACGAACGAAAGAGGAAATCAGAACTTCTCTGTTAAGGGAGGGAGGGAGGACAGGAAAGTGGGAATCAGGGGACACACATGCTTCTACAAACACCTATTGAAATTGTAGTGTGCACATATTCACACAATCACACATACAGTACACAGTGGCACAAACTGAATGCACTGTGGTTAATTAAGAATTAACCTGTCCCGTTGTGAAAGGGATTGTACCTTATACCTGTTCAGTATTTTTGTAAAACTCGCTTGAATAAATGAGGGTGTTGTTGGGTAGTTTTGCACAGAATAAATAGTGGCCTAATTAGAAACACAGCAGGTTTATGATATCCTAGCAATAATACTGACACTTTACAACAAACAGTCACAGGCGCACAAGACTTGGCACTGTCTCAGTGGCTCCCTGAGTTGGGAGAGGTGCTGGGTTTCACCGTGTTGCATCATGGTATATTATCTAACAAGCACAAATGTCACTGTGCCAACAAACATCACTTGGACCTGGTGGGTAAATTAGTCCCTTGGTTTACACCAAAATGTGCAAACACACACACCCTGATGACTGTGCAACAGTAGGGCCTACTATTGCACTTATTTAATAAGACATATATATTTACTATAAAACCATGTTTTTTTTTTTTCCTTAGATTTTCCTTTCATATTTATCTTAAGTAAAGAGAAGAAACTGATTAGACTCATTGGCTGACCCCTCTTCCTCTGTGATGAATTATAAGAGTCAAGGATGCAGAATTTGATTTATCTCCCTGACCTTTTCTATGCAAAGGATACACGTTTTGTCTAACCATAATGTGACACCTCATGAAAAGAGGTCATGTCTGTTAGAAAACATCGGTGCTTCTCGTTCCTTCTCTCTTTTTCTCTCCCTCCTGCTGTCTCCAATGGCTTTATTGTTTAATGTGACAGCAAAGAATCCAGCACTGGTCTAATATGATTTTTGTGCCATTCTTACGGTTAATAAAGTGAGCCTTAGCAGACACGATATTTCCCAGACTGCATTTACTCCAATCAAATCATTAAAGCAGATCCGTATAAATTGATAAACAGAAATATTAATATTTATTTTTCTCCATTAGACACAATGAAAGAGAAATCAGAATGATCGGTGATGACTTTGATCTATGGCCCATCACTTCCTACCTCCTATGAGCTTCTTTAAAGCTGACTGAATTGATTTTAATTGCTTCTAATTTCTTAGTTTATCTAGCCTTTAATGCAAAAAGAGAGAGAAATAAAATAATGAAATAAAAATTCAGTCCATATTAAAAGTCTCTATATTGTGTACGTGTATAACAGTTATCTACTATGTTTGTCAAAGTTAATAAACGTTACCATTACTGTAGAATATTCTGAGCAAAGAGGCACCTGTATTAAAACACATATATAAATTATGTTTATCTTTTATGCTGAATAAGAAATCAGGTCTGAATTGGAAAGGGAGGATGGTATAAATATTAATGACTTTTTTAAACTTCAAAAGGGGATAATATGGGATTCTCAGGAGGTGTCTCATCTTGAAGGGGGTAGAGAGAGGGGGGTTTGGGCGAGGAAGAGCAACTGTAATTAAACATGGATGTATGCCTTCGTACGGCTGGTCTGGGGTTTGACAGGCCTGCAGAACAAGCCCAGGTGCAGCTGAGCATGACAGTGAGCTTGTGAGTACAGGGACTCTACACACACATTAGCACCTACCCTGGACAAGAACACTAGCACTGGGAACACCGACTGCACACGATCCGCCTGGATCTGCTCTGTGTGCCACAGCGATTTCAACTTGTGAGAGAATGAAATGAATTACAGTAAGACATAATTACAAGATATTTGACCATTTTACAACTTAATAATAATAATAATAATAATAATAATAATAGTAAGTATGGATTTCCATTGTGTATAATAATAAGGATAAATGACATTAATATGAGCATGAAGTATTTTCTTTCTTTCTTTCTTTCTTTCTTTCTTTCTTTTGTGGGACATCGAGTCAGAATATCAGGGTGATACCACTTTCCTGATATCATAATTAAGAAAAAAGAATAATAATAATCTTAGGAGGAAAATAACATATTAACGACACTGCTTCACTGCTGATTAATATTTAAAATTCTTTTGTCTGGCATGGTCCAACCAACAGACAATATTAATAATATTAAGAAAAACTAAAACGGAGCAGGATGATATAGAGAGGAGACCCGGAGCACATTCTGAAATCTGACCATCCAAGTCAACACATCACTTAAAATATAATTTGGCATTTTTATGACATGGATGGATGGTTCAGGTTGGAAAATGTTTTTTGGTGTGGCTCCCCAACAATGTAATGATATTTCTAAATTAATGATTTATAATATGTATAAGCAACAACAACAACAACACTAACAACTAGAAAACTTTTACTTTAAAATCTATTTTAAAACATTTTTGATAATAATGTATTAGAAAGTTGTATTCAAGGTGTAAGGAAAATATTTGTACTGTTTACTTTATGGTTCATTGACAAACATTAACAAAGATGAATAAATACTGTAATAAATGTATCATTCATGTTAGTTGATGCATTATCTAACATTAACTAACAGAACCTCTTTGTGTTACCATTATTTTTAAGGTACTGTGATTTCTCATTCACTTATTACTGTATTATTTTTATATATTATTATTATTACTATACCATTATAATAATGCTAGTTAGTGTTGATTTGCAAAATTCAGTGGATTTCAAGGTGAAATATGGCATTTTTTTAGAAGTAGACAAACAAAGAGAGGAAATGCTGTTGGGTTGTTGAAGAAGAAAAGGGCTTGTGGGACAGGTGTTTGTGTTCCTCTCATTCCAGCTTTATCTCAGTAATTAATACATGAGAGGCCAAAACGTTTGCCAAGCAGTTTCCAAAGTTGTTTACCATACACAATAACAACCAAGGAAGGGAAATAAAAGGCAGCACGATGGATGGCCATGTTAGCGGGATTGCTGGAAGGAAGGAGAGGAGAAAAAAATTAGAATAATTGTAAAGACATGAACAGTCCAAGTGGCAAATAAAGAGCATGCAAGGAAATGGGTGAGAAATGAGAGAGAGGGGAGTAGAGCAGCAGGGCACAAATATTTTTATAAAAATGTGGTATTGTGAAATCAACGGAGGGAGAAATAGATAGAGAGAGACAAAGGAGACAAGGGAAGTGAGGTAGAGAGTGCTAAGCCCAAGGGCTCTAAAGGGGAATTGTAAAGTAACGCTGAGTGAGTGAGCATACCCAGTTCAGGGACATCTCCACAGCTTTTTTGTCCGCTGCTGGACACCCAGAGAACACGGTTAGTCCCAGAGCGTCTCGGCCGGGCTCTCTCTGACATATGCAGCCTTCCAAAGATGAACAACATCACCCCCAGTGCTTGCCAGAAGGTCGGGAAATTGCTCCCATTGCACATCGCTTCTTCTTCACACATACACATGAACCCTCCCTCCTGCTTCCCCCTGGCCAGGGTAAAGGTAGCTTTTACTCTCCTTAACTCATCTACTCCGAGGGACTGCAAGCTTTCTCTTGCTCACCAGATCTTTTTCCACTTGACTTTACCCAGTTACATGCACGCTAGAGTAAAAAACTTCATCCTTGCACACTCGTACAGGGCTAAATAAATAACGGGCCTGTGATGAATTTGGGGAAGATCTTAACGACACCCAACGCCTCTACCCCTGCACAGCCACTAGTACTCCATAAATTAACCACTGCTCATAATTAGTTATGGAGAGACGGTAGAACAACTTTGAGCATTAATAAAACATGAGCACCAGCACTGTTTGGCTTGCTCTACATGTTTCTTGTGGCGAGGATGATCCCTTTCAGACTATGCCACGATCACTTACAGGGGGAATGTGCCTTGAGTGCAGAGTGCAGTTAGGGGATATTCCCAGGCAAAATGATGCCTGTTTGCATGTGAAAAGCCCCATTTACCTGCTTTATACCTGCCATCACTCAGTCACCTTGTCTATTGCTCGCTCTTGCTGTCGTGCTTTTGAGACCTTCATCAATTTTCATTGGTTCAAACAGCATGCATGCAGCAGGCAGCGCAGGGGCAGGTTTCTAGTCTACATCCATTTATCCACATTAAATGGGAGCTTTGGGGACATCACCCTGCTAGAGATGAGAGTTTAATGGTACTGTCCCAAATAAGTTTGCGCTGTGTACTTCCGCACTCCATTTAAGATTCATATAGCCTTTTTATGCTTTTATCACCCTGAATAAGTGGCGGCCCAGCCAAGCGTTCACCCTGCCATTTCAGAACACATTTACCAGCCCAGCCGAGTAAACCCCCGCTACTGAGCCAAACAAAAAGCAGGCACATTCCCCTCCTTATTCCCCCATGTACATTTAGAGCCAGAGAAGGAAGTAACTGCATCTCACCCCCACCAGGCCTAGGACCCATTTGGATTGTTTAGCATCTCTTTTTCTTTTTGTTTTACTTTTTTTTTTAGCTTTTTTAACAAAACCTTCTCCCTAAGTCCAACAACAGCCAACGTTTCCCAATTAAACAAGTAAACCACTGTTATAACATACAAAGCAGTTTGACAAGAAAATAACTTACTTTATTTGCACTAGACCAAGTAATTTCCAACTATATTTCTCCTACTTGAGACTACTTAAGCACTACTTAAGTGAACTATTAAATATGCACGTGCTAACAATGCTTTTTTAACAATTAGCTTGTATGATATCAGAATGAATGTGGAAACATTTGAAAATGTCCACCTGCATTAGACTTCGCGAAAGAGTCGCACAAGCTGCAATGCTCTTTTTGACACCGAGGGGAGAGACGGAGCTGTGTAATGTGGACTGAGTAAATGAGCTCATAAAGTACCATCTGCCTTCAGGGAGTGGAGAACTACATGTGCTAATCTTCATCAACATCCGCTCCCTGCCATGTTAAAGAGCAGGAACAACAGAGTAACGCACTCTGGACACAAGCAGCCTACATTAGAAGGGAGTGTTTTCCGGCACAGGACACCATTACTACTACTCCCAGCATGCCTCAGGATGAGACGACTGTCACTGAGAATTAGCCACGGGGGTTCTGGAAGACCAAAAAAAAAAAAGGGAAAAGAAAAGAAAAAGCTTTTAAAATAATCTGCTGGCTCAACGTTACATTGTCGAGACCATGTGCCGACAACATAATGAAGCTTTTAGCAACTGTCAGACTGCTGGGCACAGAATACGGTAGCCCCATCCACCTGCATTCCACGTTTATTTCATTCTTTCTTCCTCTGAGTGGATCTGTGGGTAACCTTGTGTTGATATTTACTCATTGTGAGTGCTCTTGCTGATGCTTCGAGGGTAAGTAAAAAAAAAAAAAAAAAAAACGACCACGACCAGTAATGTAATCCTAATGATCATGACCAATGGTAGAACATATCTTAGGCCCAGTCCCAATTCTTCCCCTTAGCCCTTACCCTTTCCCCTACCACTCCGTTTCGCGCGTTCACGTGAAGAGGTAGGGGGTGTCTCGATTCTCTTTTTGATGGAGGTTAGGGGGTAAGGGGAAGGGCCAGATAGCCCTTCAAACGAATATTTTTCGGGATCACACTTCAAACGAAGGGGTATGATTTATCTCGGCAACATGGCTGCTACAGCGAACAAAAAGACATATAAATGTAAGCTTTTCTGGCATGAATAAAGATTAAAAAAAAAGTAATCATTTGTTTTATGTTACATTCAATTGTGAGTTCATATTAACGGTCATGCTCATGTGTTTTTTTTTTTTTTTAATTAATTAAATTAATTTATTTTTTTGCTAATGTCATATCATTACAGACTGCATGATAGTGCCACAGCAGATGTCTGATCAGGGCGATAACTGCCGTAGACATTAATCCCCCCCAATAATTAGAAATCGCTAAACCATTTTCTCAAAGAGAAACAGAGAGAGAGAGAGAGAGAGAGAGAGAGAGAATGAAGAAAAGAAAGGGAAAACTGCACTCTTTTTCTTCCTTTTATGTTCCAAAATAAAAAGCCTGTAAGCTATGATGCTAACAGCTAGCATTTTCCCCTGACTCAATTCCTTGCTCCTCCAATTGATTCTTAATTATGAGCACTCTTTTCCCCTTTCTTCACAACCATCAATAAAAAAGGTGCTTTAATGTCATCTTTCTGAACAAATGGGCATCACACCACTTAACGTTCGTAGGTCAAATCCATTTCAAGGAGCATTATTTTCCTCTCTCTCTTTCTCTCAGGCTCTTTTTATTTCACAGACAAACACACTCACAGTCCCAGTCACCAAACAGATTCCAAAACATTCGGAAAATCTGTCTATACAGTTCTACTGTGTTGATGCACGCTGCTTTTGAAGCGGAAGAGGTCAGCTGGGATGGGTCTGATGAGCACGTTTTGTATCTATAGATGACCTCCTTAAGCCATACGCTCCTTGGCACAGTGCACACTGCTGGTAATAGCTCATCTAACAATGGTTTCATTGTGTCGGGCAATCCAAGGAGAAACTCACTGTGGACAGAGGATGGCGAAACATTTAATTTTTGTTTTTCTAGCTTCTCATACGAAAAGCACTGGGAAGACACATTTGTGTTAGTAGTTTATTATTCACTTCCCACGTCTAATTGTTAAACCGATGGGGGCTAATATATATATATATATATATTAGGGCTGTCAAAAATAGCGCGTTAACGACGTTAATTAGTTGTTTGTCGTTAATTACATAAAATTTTTTTACGCATTTCACGCATGCGCAGTGTGACAAATTATTTAGGTCAGGAAAGTCTCATCGATCTCTGAATTCTCAAGATAGTAAAAAACAGCGGCGAGCGATGCGACGAAAACACAGAAGAAGCTTAAGGTTTTACCCCAGTTACTCTCAAATACATTCATGCCAAGCTCAATGAACAGAGACGACTTTGGTAGTTGATATGCTGGAGCTTCTTCCTGTTATAGCGTCCTGTGTTTCACACTGCGCATGCGCAGAACGCCTACATGCAATGCAGCGAAAATTACAGCTGTTTGGAAAAGCATTTGCATTTTTAATTGGTTTTACTGGCACTTGAAGCCTTCAGAACGTGAAAATATAGATCCTAAAGTATTGTGGCAGAGCAAATGAACACCTCCTAAAAAAAAGAGTGCCCAGAGTGCAGAGGGCGCATGTTTGTGTTTCTGAGTTCATTCTTTTGAGTTTCTCTATGCATAATTTCATAGATATGTGGCTATATTTAACCACTGGTTCACCTAAAACTCTTACACTATCTGTAGTTAAATGGCATGGTTTGATATAGTGCTCAGGTAAATTTGATTAAGTAAATGTTAAACTTTTGAAATTCAGAAAAAAAAGAACCACATATTGATGAATCAATACATGAAAATTATGTATCTGTGTCCTGTTATTTATCTTTTGGTATGCATTTCAGAAAAAAAAAAAAATGGTTAGGATTCAGGTATAATTGCAAATAGTGATTAATCATGATTAATCCACTGAAAAAATTTAATCATTTGACAGCCCTAATATATATATATATATATATATATATATATATATATATATATATATATATATATATATATACATGAATAAATGCAAAGAGGTTTTCATACTGTATGGTAGCATAACATCTCTGATTGATGTAAAAACTCTATATAGGTACATACAGAAAGTTTCAATAATATCTGTGTACTTGGTTTTGGTCAGAGGAACATATTAAAAGTTTCTAGAGAGAATGGTGAAGATCTTACCAAAAGATGAAAAAACATTGTAAATTTATTAAAGAATATATAAAGTCCTAATACTGTTAAATCAGTCATAACAAAGTGAGTTTGAAAAAAAAAAAACAGAACGGGGGAAAAAAGACGAAGTGTAGACATTAGATGCAAATATCTCTGTGGATGTATAGGACACAGTATACCTGTGGCACAAGCTATTCCTAAAGCAATGTTTATCACTTTTTATTACCAATAATAACAGAGCTCCTCAGGGAGCTGGAGGGTAAGTATGCCCGGCAGCACTCTTTGAGACACTTTTAGACTGACTGCATCCAGCAAGCACTCAGTTTACAACACTTAGGGAGTCTCTCCATTTTGACTCTACATGACTACAGTGTCTCTTACAGCTAATAAATAAAAAATCATTTCAGCCATGGCACTAATTTGGGTACAACTTTGCATAAAACATTTCTTTTTTTCACATAAAAAAAAAGCATTTTGGATTGTCAAGTGTTTCGAGCACTGTAAAAAAATATTGAAATATCTTGAAAATGATTTGAGCACTTTCTTGATCTTATTAGACAGACAGACAGACAGACAGACAGACAGACAGACAGACAGATAGATAGATAGATAGATAGATAGATAGATAGATAGATAGATAGATAGATAGATAGATAGATAGATAGATAGATAGATAGATAGGTAAATGTTAAACAACTGTAATCATCCTCCCTGAAATCAGGCACACAGCATTCAGTATTCCAGTGCGTAAGTACTGTGATGTGAAGTAAAGTGTATAACATTTCCCTCTCTGTGACATTCACCAGAGACCATTAAAGTGAGAGCCAGTGGCTGTGGATGGAATCCTGATCTTTAGCTGGGAAATGATCACAATTAGGAAAGCACACTGTCCCCGGTGACATTTAAGAATGCACTTGGATGAAGTACAGTTGTAATGGCTTGTGAGTGTGTGTGTGTGTGTGTGTGTGTGTGGGGACACTGCTTACTTTTGTCTTCTAGATTTCTGTTTGGCTTTCGGCCCTGTTTTGCACTCTCCCACTCTCCCACCCCACCCAGTAAAAGTGGCATGAAGAAAAATCATGATTTCATACTATTATTTTTTGATAGCATCTGAAAATGTCTAATGTTAAACATTTAATTTCTGTTATTGCTTAACCTATGAAGCGAGATAAAGTGCACTTGTATTGTATACTATCTCCAAGTATTCTTATTCAAAACAACTAAAACTTCTAAACAGACGGACTCTAAAATCATTTTAAATAGCATAATATGGACACACTTTTTATTTCTCTGCATGTATTTGAAAGTAAATTGTAATTCAAACATTGATTTTATTTGTCCGCTCCCCAAAGAGCTAAAGGTCACATAGGATGATTTACTTCTGCTGGCTGGTTATATCAAAATTAGAGGCTTAAAAAAGACTCCCAGACCCTGTCAAATCCAGGTTGCCTTGGAAAAACTTGTGACTTTGTGTGACAGACTAATTAGTTAAAAGTCACAGGCATCCTCGGATCAGAAGGACACACATCTCCTCTGGGTAGATGCACAGCTTCAGGGTTAAAAAGCACATTCTCAGCTATCAATAACTTCCACTAATTATGTGCTTTGTAATTAGACGCATAATCAATTATGAAACCTTTACGGTTTCCCGGGTGAAAATTAGACCAAGCGAAACCGTAAAAAAACTGTCTCGTACCTTCACTGTATTACGTTTGTGAATGAGCATGTCCTGGCTAATCATATTGTTACACACATGCTTCATTTTGATGAGAATTATCCAACAGCATACAGTAATCATTATTAAAAGAAAGAAACGTGATCATTTGACCTCTGCATTGTTGAACTGCAAATGATGTGTCTAATCGTCAGCTGTCACTCCCAATCTTAATTAATCCTAATGGAGTATTGATGCCGCTCAACTGTTGGGCTTTGTAATTAGCAATGCAATTTAGATCGGATAATGCACCGGGGCAGTCCAATTACTCAGAGGAAATGAAAAAAGCTGTGATACGATAATTGTGAAACAATCATCACCATATAACCGAATTGTTTTTATTTATTATTATTATTATATATATATATATATATATATAACCAAATGACTGAATTTATGAAGCTGTAACAATTACTCAGGCATAAAAAAAGTAAAAAAAAAAAAAAAAAAACTTTATGCGACAAGTCCCTGCAGCATTTTCTGCCGTTGCAGACGTGGTTGCCCTAATTGATTGCTGCTATCAATGGCAAACAATTCTGTGGAGCTGTCCATGCTGATATAATCTGACCCCGATTTTTTCAGCTGTCACTCTCTGTGAGAAAGATGCCATGCTCCAATTCTCCAAAAGCTGCCTGCCCAGTCAGGACATCAACATGTCTTTTGTGTTTCCACCCGGATGGGGCAATTAATAAAATATATGTTAATAGGATCTTAATTGTTTTACAACAGTGGCTTGACAAGGCATTAAGAGAAAGGAGACTTGTCACTGATCCGTAGTCTGTGGACATTTGTCTCGGTGGTGCATTGACATATGGTCATCTTTCCAGGCTTAAAAACTGCACCATTATAATGGGCCCCTGCTGTTTATGCTTGAAAAAAAAAAAAAGATATGATGTTACCACTCGCTTAATCTTAGTCAAGGCGACGGCTGCTGTCTTGTTTTTTTTTTCCTCTAATACTGCAGATTTAATATAGTCTTTATTTGAAATAAAGCAATATATATATATATATATATTCTTCAGTGTTTTCATTTGGTATTACGGCTGAATAAAAAGTGTCTTTGTTAGAGAATAGCACCAAACTTAGTCAAGCTTGCAAATTAGCCCTTTAAAGTTAATTAAGAGAGGCTTAACTAAAGGTGAGGGAGACGAGCCATATGTTTGTGCAATCTACTGGGGACAAAGAACCAGAAAACAAGAGACACATACGCACATCCATATGCACACAATTACCATTTTGGAAGTAGACTTTTGTTTACTAAATGGTCTGATTAATGTATTTGATTAAAATGTTCTGTTAATGTATTTCAGAGTGTTTTGTGTATTAATTTGTCAGGAGAGCACACAAGGCAAAACTGCCTCAGGTCTTAAACTGTTTATATGATAGTGTTTGTGACAGATTGCCTGAGATGAAAACCTGAGATGAAAGGCATTTAATTGCTATTCCCATTATCTTGGTAAGGACAGATAAAAAAAAAAAAAAAAAAAAAAAAATTATACACAGATGACATCTACATGGATGTCATCATCTATGTGTGCATTTATTTCTTCTTTATGTTTATGATACTTTATATTTATGATACCGTAAGCCCACTTATTTTTGATGCCTTCTCAACAGCTGCCGTGGTAGATGTGCTGTTGCTTAGTCTATGAGACAGAATCCTGAATGTCCTGAGGGAGGCAGCAGTGAACAAACAAGAGCCTGCTCTTGCTTTCTATCTCCCTTCCTCTCCTCTTTATGGCCTCCAAAGGCCATTTACATAGTGAAATCTAATTACCCCCACGTTATGAGAGAGCATTTGATCTCAGACTTAAGTAGAGCAGAACATATTATTTCCAAAAAATAGGCTTTTCTCAAATGAAAGTGGCTTGTACACAATTCAGTCACTCCATTTTAATTTGTATTTGATTTTTATTTTTTATGGCACCATGAAAAAGTAAGGGTGGGAAAAAAAGAACAGTTATTTGCTTGTCATGGGAACCTGAATTTTTTTTTTTTTTTTTTTTTTTTTGAGTGTAGCCAAGGAGGCGTCACATTTTGGACAATTGTATGAAAACAAAGTGTCCATTATCTCTTTCCCTCCATGTAAAAGAGAAAAAATAAAGCAGGCGATAATGCCTATTCGAGCAGTCTGTCTGCTTGAACAGTGTGGTGTCCCTGACTTACGTCATAACATAGAATTAAAGTGATCATTCATTATAGCCATTAAAAAACTCCCACAGAAAGGCCATAGCTGTTAGATGAGGCCACACTGTTTTTTTAATTAATAAATATTATAAAACACATTTTGAGTACACTTTTTTATGATACAAAATGCAATATATCTAAATATATGTATAGTATTTTAAAATTCGAATGTATTTAAATGCATGTATATGTAGCTTTCTTCTATTTACAGACCAGGCATGTGTATGTGTGTGCATGCATACGTACATCCATTCATGTGCAGACACATGTATTATACTGTTTACTGTTTCTCGTTGCCAGAAAATTAGGTCAATTTTAAACCCCACACCAATTTGTCCATAATGTGACTGATGTTTTTTTCATTACATAAACTCTCAAGTGTTTCCATCTTGCCTTTATTCCATATGACAAGATTAGAGCTTTCTGAAACAAATTCACAAAAGGTTCAGGCTCTTTCTTCCCTTTTCTTCCTCCTCTTCCAGAAATGATCTGTAATTGTAGTCACTCTGAGAGGCTTTTTTAGCTTTGACCTTTACAATGCAATAATATATAAATTGATGGGGGGAGGATCATCTGTTGAGTGTAGTGTCCTCTTGCATGCAATTACACCTCCATCACAAGCGATTTTTCACTTCTGGCAAAGTACTGCAGAATGCACAAGACTTCTCATTCAAGCTGCAAAATGGATGCAAAATTGATCAGATTCCCCAGTAAACATCCCCATTTGCTTTTGATCATCTATTTGGGGAAAAAAATGGGCAAATAAGCGAATAAATATAAAGAAATGTTTAAGTTAAATAAAGTCTCTCATATAAAGTAGTCATGTCATTCTGAAATACTATATTATCAACATCACACAGGGTGTGAAAGTAATTCAAATTACATTTTGTCACTAACTGAGAATTGCAAGTAAACTGTTCTCCTTTTATATCTTTAAAACTGGTTTACTGAAGATAAAGTTAATATTTAAATAATAATAATAATAAAAAAATCACATGACAAACACCCACACAAGGCATATTGTTCTATACTCGAAAACAAAATCATGCCACGTACCGCACATGCACCGAAGCACATGTGGGGGATACTGGTAGGTTGATTTTGCAGAGGCCTGTGTGCTTGTTTTATTCACAGTTCTTGTGTTGAATCGTGGACCCTTTGAATTCTCCATTGTCCAAATGGCATGTCGACAGGTTTAAGTTGCTTCACAAGAGAAAACACTGGCAAGGTGGCTTGCAGGAGGGCTTTCTGGGTGTTCTTAACCAGAGGGGCAGTCAGGACCACATTGCACCCTTCCTTTGATACAGTCTGAGGTTTGGCCTCTCATCTGACTCAAAGTACACGGCAAGTACACACACATGCGGTGAGCAGAATTACATATTGCTATAGTCACCCAGACTCCCTGCCAAACTCTAATTACCACGCTGCAGTTCCTGCAAACACTTACACACATCTCTTAGACTGCAGCACGGGACAAGGTCTTCTGAACTTTGAAGGGTTTTTTTTTTTTCAGACTTGATTCTGATTGTTGTGCATGTTTGTAACAATTCAACACATCTATACAGCTGCATCGGACAGGGAGTTTGGGCAGAGGGTATATTAAAAAGAGTAAAACATAAATAAAACAAACAAACACTGTATATTCATTTATAATAGTTTCATGAATAATAATAATAATAATAATAATAGTTTATATAATTTTATGCCCAGTTATTTTTTAATGTAAGTCAAATATTGAAAAGTTTGTATGAGTTTAATATTTATGAATGTAAAATAAATGTTGTTGTTAGTAGTAGTAGTAGTAGTAGTTGTAGTAATATAATTAATTAATAAGTATAATTAAGTTTTCTAGCTTGAACTGAACTTATCCTGAAGGGGTCAGATTATCATTGAAAATGTATCATTATTATTGACCTTGTCTCCCAGTCACTAGAGTCTGCAAGGCTATATTTAATAATTTCCCGTTTTATGTCTTTAATGATTGTGTTATGTATTTACAAAAAATAACAAAGATAATAATGAATTTAGAAAAACTTCTTAAAACCTTAAAAACAAACGTGTGTGTGTGTGTGTGTGTGTGTGCGCGCGTGTGTGTGTGTGTTTCATTATGATAGGGACAGTTGAATTGCCCTGACATTTTTTTTTTTTTTTTTTTTTTTTTTACCCTAAATAAATATATCAAAATGAATCTTAAAAGAGGTTTAAGCATTTTTATGAATGAATTCAATTTGACATTTGACACGTTTGAAGTAAGTAGATTTTGACACAGGCACACACACACACACACACACACACACACACACACAAGCAAGTTTTTTTTTTTTATAAAGTGTTGTGCAAATTTTTGTGAATTGTTAATTACTAAAGAAAGGTACCTGCCTGAAAGAGCAGTTAGAACAGCCTATCTAATTTTACTCAATGACACTCAAAATTCACAAGATTACAAACTCAAGAAATCCATGTTTTGTTTGTTTTTGCTTTTTTTTCTAGCTGCTTATCTCTTGCTTTTTCATATAACATATGACACATTTCTACAGATATAATTGAGGAAATTTTCCCCCCCTTCTTTTTCTTTGTTTAAATCCCTCATAAAAGGAGACTAAAGTCTTTATAATGTGGACTGAGAGCACACTTAAAGCAGTGCCTGTAATCATATCACAGGATACTAATCATTTTATATGTGGCAACCAAGGCCTAGTATGAGGCTTACTGCCGCAAAACTCTTCCTGTCAGGACAGTTGTTTATTTTATTTTTTTCTGCCAAAGAAGCAGAAAATCCATTTATTAGCAGCAACCCAATTATGTTCCTCCTCTGGCTCCCCAACTGAAATCCAAGGTTGGATTCATGGATTAGTGAGGTTTTAAGGATAGGACAAAAACAGTATTCAACAATGTGTAACCCAACGGCTGTACAAGCCCTTGCAGGACTGGACTTAGAAGGCGACACAATCACTAAAAACAAGCAGACAGAAGGCTGAACTTGTGGATTGTGTTGGAGTTCATGAGCTCCCTCCTGTCCTCCAGAGGCTGATGGTGTCTGTATTTCTTATAGACTATGAAGTAGAACTCCATTTGTTAGTCAATCAGCATGGACATGGAGTATGCTGGGTGACCTCCAAAAGATCACACACTCACAGGACCCTTGACCTTTTGCCCTGGATCATCCCCAGACCAGCGCTGACCCCTAAGTCTGCAGGTCACCCCACACACCAGACTGTGTGTGAACAGGAGAGAAGGTTATTGATGGTTTGATATTGACTCTTGCTCTAATGTGACATTGGAAGACATCTCCCTAATTGTCAATGATATCGAGTTTACATCTTGATCCAGGTTTTACATTGATGTTCACATGGCCTCAGACAAATGTTTGCCTTTTTAAAATCTCTATGCTCTTATGTGGGACAAAACCAGATCCTTCTCAATTCAGTACGAATCTATTATTGAGATCCAACAATGCTAAAATACTCCTATAGTTCAAATTCAGGCTTCATCAAACTAACATGAGTGGACTTCCACCAGCCATAATCTAGTCTAAAATCTCAATTTTTGAATTGGTAGAGGGAGATGGAGTTGTTCAGCTATAATTAACTTGGAGGTATGTCAGTCTGTATTAGCTTGTGAAGGATTAGATTTAACACTTCCTCATGAGGGCTTGGTGAAGGCTATGGTGCTAAAGCCTATGCTAATCTGATCTATGTCTTTCATTTGTGTCTAATTAACCTTCTGATATCTACAACCTTGCAGTGGTAGCTAGTTCATTATATAGTGTCATGACCAAGAGCAGATTAGCACTGTGTCAGTCAATGTCTTGTCCCATCAAAAAGTAAATGTTCATTTTATTTCTAGCAGACCTACATTAATTTACTTGTGATGAACCACTGGTGGGAAAGGTGACAATCATAAGGTTTCTTCATCCCCTTTGAAAAGTGAAAGATTACGTGTGAGAGAAAGTTTGCCTGTCAAAGAGAGCAGCACTTTCTTATGTACTCATGCAGAAGGGACGCTGTCATCTGCAGTAGAGGCCAGCCAGACATTCATCTCTGACTCAGCCTATGGTCATCAGTCTTTGTGTTTGAATCTGTGTTATTTGATGTGGACTAATTAGATGATGCATGAGTCTTCTTGATTCACAAATGCACAAATGTAGTTTGTATACACACACAAACACACACACACACACACACACACACACACACACACACACACACACACACACACACATACACACACACACACACACACACACACACACACACACACACACACACACACACACACACACACACACATATATATACATATATATATATACAGTGGGGCTCGAAAGTTTGGGCACCCCTTGCAGAATCTGTGAAAATATGAGTAATTTTAAAAAAATAAGAGAGATCATACTAAATGCATGTTATTTTTTTATTTAGTACTGTCCTGAGTAAGATATTGTACATAAAAGATAGTAACATTTAGTCCACAAGACAAAAAAATTGCTGAAATTAATAAAATAACCCCACTCAAAAGTTTGGGAACCCTTGGTTCTTAGTACTGTGTTCTGTTACCTGATCATCCTCGACTGTCTTTCTGTTTTGTGATGGTTGTGCATGAGTCCCTTGTTTGTTCTGAACAGTTAAACTGAGCAGCGTTCTTCAGAAAAATCTTTAAGGTCCTGCAGATTCTTCAGTTTTCCAGCATCTTTGCATATTTGAACCCTTTCCAGCAGTGACTGTATGATTTTGAGATGCATTTTTTTAGACTGAGGACATTTGAGGGACTCAAACACAACTATTTAAAAAGATTCAAACATTCACTGATGCTCCAGAAGGAAACAAGATGCATTAAGAGCTGGGGGTGAAAACTTTGAAGATCAAGGTAAATTGTACTTAATTTGTGTACTGGGAAACATACAAGTATCTCCTGTTGCTTACGAAGGGCAGAACTAAATGGAAAATAATTATATTTCAACAAAATAAGACAAATTTGGTCATCTTTATCGTGTTCAAAGGTTTTCACCCCCCATAAGTAAATATACTGTATCATATGAGAGAATTTTTTTTATAATCCTTTATGCATTCATTATAATGCCCTAAGAATACTCTTATAATGCATTATAAATATGAGCTTCATAGAAAGTGTTACCAAAAAAAAAAGAAAAAAAAAAGAAAGAAAAACTCGACAAAAGTTGCAAAACTCTTACTGATTACTCTAAATTAAAAAAAGCCCAGCACTGTATTTAATACAATAAATTAAGGTTGTCACTGTAGGACTTTACTGCAAATGGGAGACTAAGAAAAATAAAAACAAAAGCAGGTCATGTTCTCGAGACACATCTGGCAAAACTGTGCTCGTCCAACACCTCCCAGCAGACACACAAGCACTAGGGCTGTTTAGCTACCAGACACACAGAGACGACAAAGACAAGTGAATTATGTGTTAAGCAACTCCCCACTTTACACACACCTCAGACGGGCCTTCACTGAAAGTCATTTCCAATAGGAATTTCAAGTTGAATTAAGGTGCTTTGGGAGCACACATTAACACGTGTGTCGCTCCTGTTGTTTAATGTTCGAGTGGGAATGAAACCTTGCAACTTTATATTCCATTAAGAAGAAGGCCTGAGTTTTCCCCTCTGAACATCTAAATAAGTAATACTGACAGCCCTCAAAACATGAATCATATCTTCACAATGATAGAAAATTAATGACTGGGATTGGGAACATAAATCACACCAGGACATTCAGTGCCACTTCTTCGGCACTAGTGAGAGAGAATGACAAAAGATGCATTATAGCATTCTGTGATATGGAAATTCATTCGGCCAGAAAATTCTATAATGGGAATAAAATGACAGATATTCCAGCCAGTCTTGCATCACCTTGTATAAAAATCAACTTCAGTTTGGCTGTTTATTAATTTATAAGCCATTAGTAACGTATTTCCCAACAAAAAGGCTTTGTTAAAAGGCAGAATTGAAAGTGTTTTGGAGAGGCATATGGAAATAGCATTTTGCCATGCTCGATTAGAATGAGGTCAGAGAGAAATGGCTTCCAGCCTGATCCTGAAAGATGCAAATGGACCAGTGATTTTATGCAACGGTAGCTACCTGTTTTTTTTTTTTTTTTTTTTTTTTTAGCTGTCCTGGAAACCGTTTGAAATTCAGTCTAAAAGATTTATGAAGTGATGCAAACAGGGCACTTTTAACTGAAATAGGTAATTATGTAGAATGTAGTATTTTTGCTGGCTGGCTAATTTGATATCAAATTAGAAATAACCCCTGATGTCATAGAGTGGAAAGTGTTACAACAAAGGTCATTTTGATGAGTGGCTTATTAAATGTACATGAAGAAGTAGCATGAAGTGAAAAATAAACAATTGTTTTTCTAAATGAGACACAGAAAAAAGTGTTTCATGTGTTAGCATTCAAATAAATTGTCAAAAATAATATATATAACTGAATCAACCTAAATACACCAAGACATATAATGCTGCTTAAGGTAACAGTTTTTTTTTTTTTTTATGGTGTAATAGGCTATTTACAAACATACAATCTGAGGGGAAAAATGGTACAGAAGCACACTGTAAAAAAATAAGTGTAATTTTAACTGTAAAATTTTGTAAAAACGCTACGGAAAAAAACTGATAATAGGTTAACAGTAAGTTCCCGTACTATATACAGGGAAAAACTGTAAAAGATCTAACAAAGCATTTAATGTAAATTTACAGTAAAATTCTGTTAATTATACAGCTTTTAGAAGTAAAAAAAGAACAAATCAATGTATAATTTACAGTCTAAAACTGTAAACTGATATTCCCAGAATTCCCTGCGTGACACTCCACGTTTGAAAGTATTTTGTTTAAATAATCATGTTTTTAAATAGTTCTTGTTATCAGTTATGTACATTTGAGCTTTATGTTACATCTTCTGTTGCTTAATGAAAGTTTTTTGCATTATTTAAGTATCACGTGTTACCATGATGGTGTTTTGTGTTTCCATAAATGTGCACCTTCTATATGTTAATATATACTTCTGCTTGTGGTGAAGCTACTTGTGATGAGCTTTGATACTTCATGTGGCTTTCTCTTATACAGTACCATCTTTATTATTATGGTGGTTGTCAGTATTTTCAAGGTACAAAACAGATTTAATTTTGTGTGTTGTTGAATTTACTGGTTTATATTCACATTTTCTTGTTTGTAAATTACAGCTTTATATTGTAAAATTAACAGTTTTTGACGTAAATGTGTTTACAGTTTTCTGTATTTTTACAAAATTATTCTGGCAACCACAGCTGCCAAAAAGTTTTTGTAAAAACAACAAGAAATTTTTTACAGTGCACCAATCATTAGGACCTTTCGCATCGGTTTAGTTCCAGAAATGGAAGCATCAGCGCAAGTTCTACTAGGAAGACTTAATGCCACATCACACATTACAAATAGATCTAGCCAATCGGCACTCAACACAAGGAATATAAAAGCCTTTTACTCAACCTTCATTATGGTATGGGTATGCTCCTCCACCCTGCCTTCATCTTCAGCAGAAGCTGGAATCTACAATGTCTGATTCAAGCTATAGGGGCCAAAATAATTACGTTCTTTGTATTGGTTTTGTAAATAAATAATTTTGCGTTTTATCTTCACCTCCTGAGTCTTTCTGGTAGAACTGAAGTGTACAGTACTAAAGTACTGGGACGATTTTGCGGAAACTATTTCCCAGTACCATTTAAAGGGTTGCAGGATGCTGTGATCAGAGCTGTGTTTTTGTTGTGTCTCACAGTTTTCACAATAATGGAGATAGAATGTTGATGTATACGTTAAGCGATTGAAAGAACAGAAAGGAGGACTAAGAATTTCCAATGACAACTGGCAGTGCTACATTTGCTATAAGTGCCTGCACTTCAGTGTTCGTCTATCTATCGCTGTTCATGATACTTGCAAAATAAGTTGACACAATGTTTACAGTATGTTTACACAGTGTTTTGTGTTTAAACATGGATCTGATCAGATCTGATTAGGATCTGATCAGATCTAACAGGCACTCAAGGACGAGCAGACAGCGACATTCAGCTCAGAGTGAAGCCGAGCCCAGGACTCTGATAGTGGGTGACTCTGTTATCAGAAACATTAGTAGCAGGACTACAACAATATGCTGCCTTCCTCAAGCAATGGCCTCTGATGTGAACAAGGAACTTAAGAACATTCTGATGAAGCACAAGACTGCCAGTTAAATCATCATCCATGTGGGAAAGAATGATATTCGGAAAGAGCAGTCAGAACTCCTTAAGACAGACTTCAGTGAATTATTTGAAACACTTCGAAGACTCAAAATTCAGTCGTTCATCAGTGGACCACTCCCAGCAAGGGGAACAAATATGTTTTCATGGATGTTTGGGCTGGACACATGGCTACAAAGATCTTGCAGTATAAAAGGAGTGAACTTCATCGACAACTTGAATCTTTTCTGGGGCCATAGACAACTGTTTAAACCGGACTGCCTTCACCCAAACAAACTTTGTGCTAGAGTGCTTAAGGACAATATGTACTTCTCCCTCCGTCATCCTTCAGCAGAGAGTGTCAATCCATTCAGCACATACACATCGCGACATCGGGTACGAGTCATAATGTGGTTGACATATCCCACAAGGACACTGATAACACCATGCAGTCAAAACAAGCACTGAGAATGGACACTATCCCGACTGATTCCTGCCCACAGAGCTCCTCACAGACAGACCGTGATAAATAAAAACAGCTACAAAATTCAGCACCCAAGGACGGCTTTTTGGAAAACAGTCAGGGAAGCTAGGACAACATATCACCGGAAACACCAGAGACATAGCCCATCTCACCAGACACATGATCCCTCTCTCCGGCATTTCCACCTCCACAAAGAAAATGGAGGAATTGGTGTATGCTGGGACTAAACTCTCTCACTCATTCGCTCCTAGCCCTCAGATATCAACAAAAAAACGGCGGGCCGACCAAAGCCTGTGGGCCCTGTTCCTTTGACAGCTCTCCGACCGCTGCCACAACGCCAGGACCCAAACCCTCTATCTGCTGAAGGTGAACCAAAAACAACTGATAGCAGCTCTCAGTGATATGTGTCAGGTCCCCGCAATAATAGCAGCAACATTCACAAATGCGTACAGAACAAGCGGGAACCCATTTATCCTGTAGCTTTCTCTATTTCAGTTTTATCATGTGATAGAACGTCTAAGGCCTTCTCAAGCCGAAGGGCAAACTCATCTAATCTGCGGCCTATTATGCATCAAACTAAGATTGATGTAAAGACACAAAGCACTGCCATCAAGATAGCACTTTTAAACATTCGCTCACTATAAATGAATCATTTCCAATCAATGACCTTATAACCACAAACAATCTGGATTTTATGTTTCTAAATGAAACATGGCTAGAAGACAGCTGCAGTGCAACAATCCTAAATGAAGCAGCCCCTCCTAACTTTACATTCATGAATGTCTGCAGGACTGTTAGGAGAGGTGGAGGTGTAGCTGCTCTATTTAAAGATGTCTATCAATGCAAGCAAGTGTCATTTGGTCAGTACCTGTCTTTTGAATATCTATGGATTGTGATGAAAGGTGCTCAACGCATTCTGTTTATTATTATTTGCAGGCCTCCAAAATACTCTCCAGCCTTTGATGAAGAGGTCACAGAAATGTTATCAATGATTTCCTCAGAGTTTGACTGTTTTGCAATTGCAGGGGATTTTAATATTTACATAGATAATGCAGAACAAATAACAAAATAAATGATAACGGTTCTAAACACTTTTGACCTGATTAAGCATGTGGATGGACCCACACACAATGGTGGACACACTTAGACTTAATCATCAGTAGGGGTCTAAACATTTCATCCATTGTTATTAAGGATGTAGCACTATCTGATCACTTCTGTATTTTCTTTTATATATTGATCTCTGCTACCACTGAATCTAGATCTGTCTCTGTCAGAAGGAGATGCATAAACTAGAAAACAAGTGTACTATTTATGGAGGCTATATCTTTTTAACACCAAGCATTTCTGCAGACCTTGTAGATATTCTCCTTGATTGCTTCAACTCAAAAGTTAAGATTGTTATTGATGATTTTGCTCCAATAATAGTCAGTAAGAAAACAAACAGACAGAAATCAGTTTGGAGAAGATCAACTGCAGTTCAGACTATGAAAAGACAATGCAGAAAAGCCGAGCGGATGTGGCAGAAGATGAAACTTGAAATTCACTATAGCATCTATAAAGACAGCCTTCATGCTTTTAATGTGAAACTAGCCACAACTAGACAGAATTTCTTCTCAGACCTTATAAACAGTAACTTAAACAACACTCGTACTCTTTTTGCCACTGTTGAGAGACTGACATACCCCCCAAATCAGATTCCCAGTGAAATGACAGCAAATGCAATGAGTTTGCCTCCTTCTTTTCTGAGAAGATCATCAATGTCAGGAAGGTGATTAGCACATCCTCAAGTAATGCAGAGGTCAGACAGATTCGACCACAATTTTAAAAAGATACTATATCTATTTTTTAAGCAATTGATAACAAAATTCTAGAAGACATAGTGCAGTACCTAAAATCGTCAACCTGCTATCTTGACACACTTACCACATCTTTTTTCAAAATTGTGCTTAACTGCTTAGAAGCAGATCTTTTAGAAGTCGTGAACACCTCACTTCTTTCTGGGCCATTTCCAAACTCCCTAAAAACTGCAGTTGTTAAGCCCCTCCTGAAAAAGAGCAATAATAACTTAATAACACAATTTTGAGCAATTTTAGACCAATATCTAATCTTAAGATATCTTAAATTATGTTTTTGATCAGCTGAACAAATACTTAAACTCAAATGGATATCTGGACAATTTTCAGTCTGGTTTTTGACCGCATCACAGCACAGAGACAGAACTCATTAAGATAATAAGTGATATTCGCTTAAATTGTGACTCTGGCAAAATATCGGTGCTGGTATTGCTAGATCTCACTGCAGCGTTTGACACTGTCGATCATAACATACTTCTACAGAAACTGGAAAACTGGGTTGGGCTTTCTGGGATGGTACTCAAATGGTTTAGGTCATACTTAGAAGGGAGAGTCTATTATGTGAGTCTAGGAGAGCATAAGTCTAAGTGGACGTCCATGACATGCGGAGTCCCACAAGGCTCAATTCTTGCACCGCTCTTGTCTAGCCTGTATATGCTTCCACTAAGTCAAATAATGAGAAAGAACCAAATTGCCTATCACAGCTATGCTGATGATACCCAGATTTACCTAGCCTTATCTCCAAATGACTGCAGCCCAATTGACTCCCGCTGCCAATGCATTAATGAAATTAATAGTTGGATGTGCCAGAACTTTCTTCAGTTAAACAAGGAAAAAACTGACGTCATTGCATTTGGAAACAAAGATGAAGTTTTCAAAGTGAATGCACACCTTGACTCTAGGGGTCAAACAACTAAAAATCTGTGTTCCTGTAGCTCAACTGGTAGAGCACTGCTATAGCAAGTAAGCAAGCGCAAGGTTGGGGGTTCAATTCCCTGGGAACACATGATATATATAAAAATTGATAGCCTGAATGCACTATAAGTTGCTTTGGATAAAAGCATCTGCTAAATGCATAAATTGAATTTAGTTTTTAAATTTAAATTTAAATCAAGTCAGGAATCTTGGTGTGATTCTGGAGACAGATCTTAGTTTCTGTAGTCATGTCAAAGCAGTAACTAAATCAGCATAATAATTAGATGTTTAGTTTCCAGTCGAGACTTGGAGAAACTTGTTCATACCTTTATCACCAGCAGGGTGGACTATTGTAATGGGCTCCTCACTGGCCTTCCCAAAAAGACCATTAGACAGCTGCAGCTCATCCAAAATGCTGCTGCCAGGATCCTGACTAGAACCAGAAAATCTGAGCATATCACACCAGTCCTCAGTTCCTTACGCTGGCTCCCAGTTACATTTAGGATTGATTTTAAAGTACTTTTACTCATATATAAGTCAATAAATGACCTAGGACCGAAATATATTGCAGATATGCTCACTGAATATAAAACTTACAGGCCACTCAGATAACTAGGATCGAGTCAGTTAGAAATACCAAGGGTTCACACAAAACAAGGGGAGGCCACCTTTAGTTACTATGTCACCCGCAGTTGGAATCAGCTTCCAGCGGAGATCAGATGTGCTAAAACACTAGTCACATTTAAATCTCAACTTAAAACTCATCTGTTTAGCTGTGCATTTATTGAATGAGCACTCTGCAATGTCCGAACTGATTGCACTATATATATATATATATATATATATATATATATATATATATATATATATATATATATATATATATATATATATATATATATATATTTTTATGTAACATCATTTTCTAACTGTTTTTAAATTCATTTTAATTAAGTACATTGTTTAATCATTTTAAAAGTTAAAATTGACTGTTTTATTTTTTTTATTATTTTTCTTCAAGATTATTTTACTTTCTTTTATGTAAAGAACTTTGAATAACCATTGTGTACGAAATGTGCTATATAAATAAACTTTCCTTGTCTTGCCTTATCTTGTTTTAAATCATGGTGGGCGTTTTCGAACACATCTGGACAATCAATGTATACTTATGTCATGGGTAGTACCAGTTGTGGTGGTTGGACCCTGCTCAGGACTCAGAGTAGGAGCTAATTTGGGGCTCGAAAAAGGCAGTCAGGTACTTAAATCGCACCCAGTTCCGGCGGTGCGAAAACGCCATAAAGTGGGTAGTTCCACAATTAGTTCTGTTAACATTAAAAGGTTACCACGGTGCAAAAGGCCCCAATTTCAATGTAGTGGTACCCCTTATTTGATACATTTAAAGTTCATATATTTTAAATGAGCTAAATTGCAACTTCATTACTACAAATGTGCAATTACAATTATTATGATCTATTGAACCTGCAAGTTTCAATAGATAATACATTTTTGTAATTACATTCAACAGTACAGACTGTATTTTGAAGATAATAGAAACGATTATGAAATACGATATGTGTTAGAGCCGTAAGGAACATTAAGTAATTTGTAATATTGTCTTTATTATTGCATAAGTGACCGTTGATATTTTGAACTGTAAGAAGAGGGAAGAAGCTTGGTGTTAGACGTTAGTCGTTTGACAATTCTTTGAAACCATATTTAATTTGAAGCTTTTAGAAAGTATTAAAATGGCTAAAGCCTGCAGTGGCCCCATTTGGCCAGGTGCAGCGCCATTTCCACAGAGGAGCAGGTGTTTAAAGTATCTCATTTCCCCACATAAACACCTCTCACTGTCGCCAGCCATGAATTATTAGCACAGACACCAGTCTCCTGTTTATTTTTTAAATAGAGCGAGGAGGCCACGCCACGTGAAAATCAGAGAGACACAGAGTGGTGTTTGAGATTGTATGTGTGTGAGTGTGTGTGCGTGTGTGTTACTGTAAGGCCAGGGAGGGGGATCACGTCGTCACAAGAGTCATAAATAAGTCACATGGCCTCTGGACCTTCCTCTGAGGGTTTGGAGCTTCTAAGACTTGCTTCTTTCATCTGATAGGCCTGCAATGTCCTGGAGAATCACTGTGAATTCAGATTCCACATATACAGCATATGCAATTGAGTGTCGGAAGGGAGAGAGGGAGAGAGAAAGAGAGAAAAAGAGACTGATCATTGTGCACTAGCCCAACATCAGAGTTGGCACGTTTCTCAAGGGACCGTGCCATTCAGAAAGACTGCACTGCACTACCTTTTCAATTAACAGCACAAGGTGAGTTCAAATAATGAGTGCAATTAAGCAATTAAGAAGCTCGCAGCTGCCTCTGCCCTACTTAACAGCCTGCAAATGTGCAGACTCAGGGGGATATAGTGCATTATGCCCACACAGCCCAAGCTTGTTCCAGTTTGTACAAATAGATCGGAGGTCAAGATCACAAGCGAGAGCAGC